>NC_092868.1:43017319-43028161 GCF_032062135.1 Pyxicephalus adspersus
TGTGTACTGTGTAGTATGTTACATAGACCTGACCCCTGCGCTCTGTGTACTGTGTAGTACATTACATAGATCTGACCCCTGCACTCTGTGTACTGTGTAGTACTTTACATAGACCTGGCCCCTGCACTCTGTTTTATGTGTATTATGTTACATAGATCTGACCCCTGTGCTCTGTGTATTATGTTACATAGATCTGACCCCTACACTCTGTGTAATTTGTTACATAGATCTGACCCCTGCACTCTGTGCACTGTGTAGTATGTTACATAGACCTGACCCCTGCACTCTGTGTACTGTATAGTACGTTACATAGACCTGATCCCTTCACTCTGTGTACTGTGTAGTACATTACATAGATCTTACCCCTGTGCTCTGTGTACTGTTCAGTACTTTACACAGAACTGACCCCTGCACTCTGTGTACTGTGTAGTACATTAGATAGATCTTACCCCTGCATTCTGTGTACTGTGTAGTACATTACATTGATCTTACCCCTGCGTTCTGTGTACTGTGTAGTAATTTACACAGACCTGACCCCTGCACCCTGTGTAGTACATTAGATAGATCTTACCCCTGCACTCTGTGTACTGTGTAGTACATTACATAGATCTTACCCCTGCATTATGTGTACTGTGTGGTACGTTACATAGAGCTGACCCCTGCACACTGTGTACTGTGTAGTACTTTACACAGACCAGACCCCTGCACTCTGTGTACTGTGTAGTACATTGGATAGATCTTACCCCTGCGCTCTGTGTACTGTTTAGTACATTACATAGATCTTACCCCTGCGTTCTGTGTACTGTGTAGTACTTTACACAGACCTGACTCCTGCACTCTGTGTACTGTATAGTACGTTACATAGACCTGACCCCTGCACTGTGTGTACTGTGTAGTACATTACATAGATCTTACCCCTGCACTCCGTGTACTGTGTGGTACGTTACATAGAACTGACCCCTGCACTCTGGGTACTATGTAGTATATTATATAGCTCTTACCCCTGCATTCTGTGTACTGTGTAGTACTTTACACAGACTTGACCCCTGCACTCTGTGTACTGTGTAGTACTTTACACAGACCTGACCCCTGCGTTCTGTGCAACTAATGAAGTTTTTCTTCAAGATAAATTAAGCCAAAGTGTTAGCTCCCTGTAAATATTCATTTATTATATATTATCTATCCCCTAGGTTTATGTCAGACCCTCACTCCGAGCACAGTGATTATAGAGATTATTGTGGGTACAAAGGTTGCAGACTGTGCATAGCGTATGCAATATACAGGCACAGACTCTACTTATCCATACTTTACACCAGGCCCATTAGCGGAAGTACAATTTTTGGCATGGAGTGTTCAATGCAACACATATCTTCTCCATTCCAAGTTGTCTCTCCTTGTAATGTTGTGTTTTGTTTTAATGTACATACACCTATAGGATGAAAGGATATTTTCTTCATAAATACAAATAAATATTACCAAAAATAAAAAAAGTATGTCATTTACTTTGTCATTACTGTGCTTAGTCCCAACACAGGGGCCAGCGGAAGAATCCATATTTTTTTTGCTCTGCTGATCTACACACATCTAGGATATAATACAATATTGTATTTTATTTTTCATTAACTTGGAATTTGTCTGATATTTGGTGGGTTTAGTACATTGCAGGTGTCTATCAGTAATAAATCATTTATAATAACGGAGGGCAGAGTAATCTGCTGGGTGCTTGCACAGGTGACAGTTGCATAGTTTATAAGAAGGGAGCTTTGGCTTCACAAAGATAATCTTGTTATGCAAGAAGATGAATCTATATGAAGATTAAGTGTGTGTTGTGATAATAGGTTTACACGTGTGCAAGAACAATAAAACTCTTCTACCTTCACCGGTATACAGGGCATTTTTGGTAAGATTTGATAATTGTGGACAACATTCTAGATATAGGCAGACATCAGTGGCAAACATAGCCAACAGTGGGCCCCTGTGCAGAACTGACTTGTGGCCCTTCCACCAAAATGACTCATATGAAGGCCCCTGTTGGCTGGGAAGGGTCCAGGGCCCTTGTGCAACAGAACACTTTGCACCTCCCTATGTTTGCTCCTGGCAGGGACAGCTTCTACCATTTGGGTGCTTTGCTAGTGCACAACAATCATTGTCAATATTTCAACATCTGCATCATTATTCAAATAAAATCTGGTGATCCCACCATGAAAGAGTTTACTCACACATTCGACCTTCTATACCCATCTCTCATTTGTTTGGGGTCATACCCCTGGGAATTCAATGAAGAGTACAAGAAGGTATTGCAATATACATTACATGTTATGGTCTAATGTTGTCATTATCAGGAACCTGGCATGCAGCTATAGCTGGAGTGCACATAGATAGGAAATGGCTGCTAAAGGTTTGTATGTGATCAGCGGCCCACGGACACCACACAATATAAAAATCTATAAGATACTTACCATCATTCATTTAGGTATATCTCCAAAATGCTGGTGATCAGTGGAAAAAAAGTAACCCCTTTCTTGGTGGTCATTGGGAATATATTAATGATTGGTGAGAGGAGCAATGATTGGCATTATTGGGCATGGGGAGAATAAAAATCCATAGCATTGAAAACACATATTAACAGACAAATACATAAAATACTGTAAACATAGCATTGACATTAGAGGGAAGAAAACCAAGCCCATGCTGGAAGCCAGGTACAAATGTGAATGTATCTCTGCCTTCATCCAGCACAGAAAGCTAAGGTCCACAAGGGCCCTCTAGTGGCGAACAGTTGTAACAGCACAAGGTAAGGGGCTATGCTGAGCTGGGTACTACTAGTCTACAGTAGTACATTGTGAATGGTGAGAAATTTATTTTTTTCTGCAAAATTTTTTTTTTATAAAACTACATTCATTCTTAGATGGGGGAACATATTTTGGTTGCAATAATGGTAATACAACGCTGGTTTAGTGGAACCAAATCACACTATTTTACCCCCGTTATAGCACTCACCTTTCCTCTTACATCCTCTTAGGCATACTATAATCGGGGTATGTTCCAGCCATGAAAAGACCCCAAAACTTGGCTCATCTTGTTGAACACACATAAATTCTATTCTAGGCTTATATCAGTGGCAACTTTAATAATTTAATTTCAAGTTTTATTGTCATCTGTGTCCCCATTTGGGTGATTATTTTCTTTATTTGTATTGGTGACTATTGGGATCGAGAAAATAAATAACGTTTAGAGTTGGCCCCAGAACTAGCAGTAGGAGAAAATCTTCCGTTGCTGACCTGTTTCAGGACTGACTATCTAAGAGGGGAATTCACTTCACTTTGGGAGATTTGCTCTAACTTCTTATTGTGTATCTGGGACAGGAAGTTATGGGAAATTTTTTCCAATAGTATACAGACCTTTGGATACTTCTCTGTTGGGCTTCATAACCCAGTTGTATACAAGCAAGTACACCCTCCAGCAAAGTCTTTAGTGTTTGACACCTGTAGTGCGGCCTGCATCCCCTGCCATACACACGCATGCACAGGTTTCTCCTGTTGACACCTATGTGGTGAGGGTATCAAAGTATAGAAGTTTAGAATACAGCCTCTGTAAGTTGTAAATGCTGAAGAGTGTGTAGTGGACTTGTGGAGAGCAAAAGGGCTGGACATGGGAAGGTGCAAATTGTGCCACTGCACGAGGACCCCATACCCTCCTCAGCCAACAGGGTCCCCAAGTAAGTTTGGCATAGGGGCCCAAAGTCATTTGCGCACAGAGGCCCACTGTTGGCCTCATCCTCCACTGGACAGCAGAATCCGGGCTCACCGCCTTCATAAACGAATATATACCCCATCTATTATTGCACAAGCAATGCTCCTTTTTTTTTTTTTAGGAAACTGAATGAGGTTAATTTGCTATAGGATTATAGACTCTTCACTTTAGCATTTCTGGCACATAATTGGAAAATATTTGCAAAATAAATTATTACCACATTCACTACACTAAGTAAAGTATGCCCTTGCTAGGAAATAAATCTCTTTGCTAAGTGAACAGTCTAAAATAAATAAATCCACCATAACCTGTTCGCCTTTTATCCTAATAGTTCAAATCATGGAATATAGGGTGACATCTAGTGGTTGCAGCTTCTTCTTACACTCCCTAATGGACACAAAAAATGGAAGGTGGGTATTGGGTTTTTTGTATATTTCAGGTTGTATTTGCCAAATAGCACACATCAGAGCCTCGGGCAGCAGGGTTAGCCAGGGCAACACCAAGAACTTTACAAGCGTTTCCTATTTTAGTTATTCATTGGTGGCTAAATACATCTAATCAATTGAAGGGGAATGCTGAGGATGCATATAGGACAGCTAATATTCCACAGACAATGCTTGGTCTGGGTCGAATCTTACACTGGGCTATGAATCCCACATACCAGCACTGTATTAATGTGCAGGGAATGTCAAATACTCCTTCATATTTAGAAGAATTTCACTTTGATAGACTAACGAGGAAACAGGGGAGCAAGGGGAGTTTGGAGAGGAAATTAAGTTCATCTGTTACCCTACTGTGAGAGGGCAAAGCTAAATGCAATGGGTGATACACATGAAACAATGCATAAAAAAATTATGAGCTCTGCATTAAAAAATTGTGATTGTGAGATTGGGTCACAAGGACCAAGTGGCCCGATCCATTGCAATACAGCAGTAAATTGACTTGCAGAATATTTTTTTTCTGAATTCCGAGCATCACAACATACTATGTACTGCTTAAAATTAACGTTACCACATTTACTGGGAAAAATATATCCATTTTTACCAGGCAGATCTGTACAGCACCAGTCGGGGGGAAACCTTAGCTGAAAAGCATGTGCCTTGTATTGCAGCTGCAACAAGGCTCAAACAATTTCTAGCACAGCAATCCACTGGGGTGAATAAACCTTTATTATTGTTCCAAGTGCACTGACATTCACCCTATTAGTATGTAAGAGAACCCATTGGTCTAGAACCATTGGGCAGCATAGTGGCTCAGTGGTTAGCACTCTGGCCTTTGCAGCTCTGGGTCCCAGGTTATAATATCGTCCAGAGCACTATCTGCATGGAGTTTGCAGGTCCTCCCCTTGTTTGTGTGGCTTTCCTCCCACATTCAAAAAACATGCTGTTAGGTTAATTGGCTTCTCCCTAAAATTGACCTTAAACTGCATTAAAGACATATGACTATGATACGGACATTGGATTGAGAGCACCTTTGAGGAACAGCTAGTGACATGACTATAGACTTTGAAAAGCACTGCGTAATATGTTGGCGCTATATAAATACTTTGTAGTAATATTAATAGACTTTCCCTACACAAATAGGCCTGTGACCATAAGTCATTTTTTATACAAAATGCAGCTGGCAAATTACCAATAGTGTCTGCCTAACCTTACAGTCTTGGAGCAGCGGTGTCCCCTGCAGTCATGCCTTAGGGCGCAGCATTATAGAAAAGGAAGCCTACACACCAGAGGTTACCAAGCCTCCTTGCTTTCCCTATTAATTATGGATTTATATATAAATATCTGCATTTTATGCTTCAAAGCCTTTCTATTATCACCAGCTTTATTAGCAGTGAATGATGAATAGGCACCTTGAGAAACCCAACATAGTTTGCCTTCTACCTCCAATCACCCTACAGAGAGAAATTATGATTTCTATGGAGTAAAAGAAAAATTTGCATTTGAAACTGAAAGTCACTTAAAGAGCAGGGGAGACCCCAGCTGGTGTAAGCTTCACACCTCATAACACTGTGGTCCACTGCTCCACCATCTGTCTCATCAGCAGTAATTCACCTCAGTCTATTGTGTTCATAAAGGAAAAAGCATTAAGTCCCCAGGAGCCCACAGATGGATGAGGGGGCCCACAATGCCGCCAATGATGTCATTATACAGAGGGAACCTGGACAAACCACAACAGTGAACGTGCCATTCTTTGTTCTTGTCGTGATGTTTGGAAGACGGACAAATATACCTAAAATTAAATAGTATAAAATGAGAAATAGAATTTATATAGAATTTCTTTTGATTTTTAATATATGTAAACTTGCTCTCAAAAATATCTTGTAAGCTTTAGCATGTAATATATTATGATTTTAATTATTGTAAATCTGCAGATTTAATTAAATGAATTTCTGGTCATTATGCCATGAATGCTCTTGTTTAGGAACTTCAGATCATACCATGTCAGCTCTCATATTATACAGATCAGTATTACATTCTGGAAGAAGAGCACATTCGTAGGGACCACCCCTGTAAGTATGGTCTATGCCAGATCTGTGCAATACCGGAGATTTTAAAATTTCTACATCCTAAAAAAGTAAAGTAGAACTATCCAACTCCCTGAACAATAGATAAGAAATAAAAATTGGAAGGGGGGGGGGCAGAAGCTGCATAAGCTGGGACACTTACCTTTTTGTTTTTCTTAGGCCAGAGGCTTGGGAATTGGAAGTGGCCAGGTAATTGGGTAAAGTTATTATATTAGATTGATAATTTACTAATATGGGCAGCACAGTGGCCTTTCCAGGCCTAGGTCCCAGGTTTGAATCTCAGCTAGGACAATATCTGCATGGTTATGCTATTTGCAGGTTCTCTCTGTGTTTGCATGGGTTTCCTCCAGGTACTCCGGTTTCCTCCCACATTCTAAAAACATTCAGGTAAGTTAATTGGCTTCCCCCAAAATTGCCCTTAGACTGGGGGTAATAACATTTGACTATGGTAGGGACAGCTAGTGACATGACTATGGACTTTGTAAATCTCTGCATAATATGTTGGTGCTTTATAAATACTGTGTAATAATAAGAGAGAAGCTGTTAATCTACCCATAAACCACCCTCCACAACAGATTGCTAGCAGGGAGGATACCTAAATATTTGGATGACATCAAATAATCTATAGGGTGATAAGGAACAATTGTCCGGAGCAATGTTTTTCAACCAGAGATCTGTGGAACCCTCAAATTCTTCTAGAGGTTGATGGGGGTTCTTCGAGCAATGAGCAGTTTGTGCCTCCCAGGTCAGTTTTGGGTTTTATATGAGGGTGGCATTCTTTACAGTGACCACCATGCTAATATACTGCGAGCTGTGGATATAGTAATTATAGCAAAGGTTCCCTAATACCTGAAAGTTTCAAGGGCTCCTTCATGTTAAAAAGGTCAAGAAAGGGTGGTTTGAAGATTGATTTTTAAAACAGAGCTGTGAATTCTGACACAGACAGTGCTTAAATCATTTAATGCGTCTCCAACAAGCAACATATAGCAATGATCTAATTTGATGAATTCAACAAAAAAAAGAAAGCATCTTCTTCCCAATTTTGATGGACTGAAACAGCAGCAAACACAGACCAGTTCACACAAATTAAATATTCATGATACAGGTATTGAGACTAAACCAAGCGAGTTATCTTCACAACTGTGCAAAAATACACATACGGAACTAATGGCTAGTTACAGAGTAAGTCACTAAGATGAATAATTTATGGGAGGACCTTTGTCTGTCGCTCATCTTTCTGTTCATCCGGGGTGAACGCCTGCTGCTGCATGCCCTTTGCAAGGCTTAGAAGCTCATCAGAAGGGGGCATCTGCGACTTGTCTCTGGCACAGCAGTGTGCGCGCCTCTTGCTACACCGTTTGTTATTATTAGACAGAACAGTCAACTATAATAAGAAACAAAGCTGCAGGAAACCCAAGAAATAAGCATGTTACATAAATAACTGAAGGTGTAGGTGCGACAGAGTAAAAGAAGCCAAATTTAAAATAAAGAAAATTCAGAAACAGATCAAGCTTTATATAATCAGGAAGACATGTGCAATGTATCACAATTCTTAACAGCGGATCAGAAACAATATTTTTTTTTTTTACTGTCTGAATCAGTGGATCTTCAAAATGACACCCCAGTTTGGCAAAGCAATCATATAAACATATTTACAAGTTGAAACTCATTTTCACCAATCCGTATCACCTTGAGATGCCACCTGTTTTTCTTTATAAAAGCTAAAATGATTTTATCATATTTACTTACATGAAATGGACAAATTGATAGAGCCAAAACTTTACCTCCATGGAATGTTTTATAGAATCAGTGCTCGGATACCAAGAATATAATTGGCACTCCTGGTAAAGGAATGGAGTTTTCTACTGCCCAAAAGGTAATAAGATCAATTCATCAATTTCACCATATGTGAAATTCAATCATTGACTAATGTATATGGGTAATGAAAAGAAATACCTTGCAGCGTTTACTTCCCCATAGCCAAGACTTACAAGGCCACAATGCCACCTTTCCAGACATGGAGGAGAATTTGACACTCTCCTCTTCTTCCATGACAGCATTGGGGAGAAGTTCTGTGCTGTGTCAACTTTAAATGCTCATACAAGAGATCACTTCCCTGAAGAGAGTGGATGGGGAGTGCAGTAAGAACAAGTATATGCCAAAATGCACAATGTGCGCACTGTGGTTATGTAGGAGAAATGTTATAGTTCATAAAAAAATATTAATGTTATGCTAAATTCAAGAAAATGCATTGACATGCATGTAAATGTTACACCAAGGAACTTTAATTTCAACCTTGTTTGTTAAATATACCATTGCTAGGGATTTTTAGAACAGTTTGGATATCTCAGAATATTTTAACAGATACCATTGCTCTACAAGGGTGGCATTTTTCCCCAGTGACAGCAGGATATACTGTGAGCTGTGGATATAGGTATTATAGCAGGGGTTCCATGAAGATTATTTTAAGGTTCTCCGTGAAAACAGTGAGAAAGTCTGACCTAAAGGCTGTTTATATCTTGAACCCTACTTATCTCCTGATCTATGAGCTTGTACATACCCCTTTCAGGTCAACAGTAGGTAGCGAAGGCAAAAGGGGTAACACTGGAGCCAGAACCTATAAAAACAAGTCAGTAGGGTCAGATCACCATTCCTAGGCTCCCATGTAAATGTCTGGACATGAGCTATAGAGCATGTGGAAGTAGTTATACCAAATGGCATATTTTTATTTTTTGTTATAGATTTCCCCTTTTTGTACATAGTTGAAAAGCTCCTCAGCTTAAAACCACATCCAGCTTATAAAATACAACACTGGTTCTGGATGAAAAGGTTAATATTTAAAAATAGATTGGTATAATACAGAACTTATTTGCATTTAGTAAAATGTTGTTCAGTGAAGCACTGAGCCTGCAATTCATAACAGGGAAATTGAATTGCTGGTTATCGGGCAAAGCACTAACCAAGAAAGACCAGAAGACTTACAGCGGTTTAAGAGACTACTCTTGAAGATGTGCCATAAAGCAGGTGGAGGACAGGGCAAATCATGGAGATTGAAGCCAATAATTACTGGCCTTCCATGCCTTGTTCTGTGCTGCTTCTGTATAGCGATCAACAACTTGGTAGAGCTTTACTGCAGGCAAGAGCCAGTGCAAGCAGAATGATTGGCTCAGTAGCAGGCACTAGGTTCGAGGATCAAATCTTGGTCAGGTATTGCATGGAGTTTGTATGTTCTCCCTGTGTTTGCATGGGTTTCCTCACACAGTTCGGTTCAAGTAAATTTTGGGGGTCCTGTTTAGAGACAGTTAATGTTTCTGTATGTTCCCTGTACATAAGCCAAAGCACCCCCTGCCATTAGGTCCATTTTATGTTTTGTTTGTATAGAAGCCTCTCAACCTTTTACCCCCAAGGAATTCTTGAAATAATTTTCAAGTCTAGGGGAACCCCTGCTAAAATCCATTCATGGGAGGTTAGCGGCAATAACATACTTTATATTGGTGGTAATGGGAAGAATAAACCCATTTATTCTTCCCAGCTAAATAGATCAATTGTATCACACCAATGGCTTGTTCTAGTGACACCAGCTCCAGAACTATTCAGGCATTATCAAATAGCAGCTCAAGGCCCCACAGAAGCCTGGTTGAGAAAGCTTGTTATGTGTTCCTTGGTTTAAAGTTGCAGATTTCCAAAGTAATGTTTCATGCATTAAAACAATTTACATAGCAAGTAATGTAAATATATCTTTACTTTCAGCTGACTGGAGCTGTACCTTTCTACTGAGCCAATTGCCAGAAGAAAAAAAAATGTATGTGTGTATGTATATAAAACCCTAGGCATGAAAAACCATTAATACAGGTGGGTGATTAAATGGAGATCCAAAGTGTCCATAGACTGTAGAGACAAGTAACGTTTGGACGTCAGAATTCCTGACTTTTTACAGAAACCTTATTACCTGGCATACCCAGTTGTACAACAGGGAAGTCTGAGAATGACATCACAGGGAGTAGTAGTAAAACGTTTCTTTAACAAATGGAAAAGAAAAAGCAAAGCAATGCGGGATGTGCTGCAGAAGGTAAAAGGAAGATTGGAGGAATGCATAGACTATGCCCAGACACATTGAAGAAGAGACGCCATGACAAGGAATAAACTCATGTCAAACTGCTTTATTACATCTTAAATAACAGTACATTTTAATATAGTATCTATCTTGCATCCAGCGTTCTTGTAGTACACTGACTTTAAAATTAAATACAAAAGGTGAAAGGGAGTAGGGGGTGCAGAGAGCTCTACAGAGTAATTTATGCAAGAAGTGGGCGGGGCATCTCGTTCTCTGCCAGTTCCCGGCCTAACGCACAATTACAGCACTTTTTGTACAGAAAGAGGAGAAAAAAAATAAAATAAGCGTCTACAGCTAAGGTTGAGTAACGTTCATATACAATTAGGAAGAAGCTAATAAAATTAATAGTCCGCTTCTCTCTTAATACAAAGACCTGCGGAACAGAGGGGTCAGTTCCTGTGTATCGGTTTTACAGGTCTCTGCAAAAAAAGTCAAGAGGCAATGCTTA
>NC_092868.1:43329847-43454026 GCF_032062135.1 Pyxicephalus adspersus
ACATCCCAGTAGTGAATATTAACCGCACAGCATGAAGTGTGAGGCCAGACTAAATGGAAGAGCAGTAATGAGCCCCAGCTGCACCTGATACAAGAGGAGTGGTCATTACCAACAACAACACAGCAACAAGTAAAACCAAAGAGGCTGTCAGATAATCACACATGCAGCTAGTCTGACAGATCCTCAAACTTCAGTCACGGAAGGGACCGTGACACACCCACAGGGAATGGCCGATTCCGGATAAGTGTAGTTTCCGGTTAACAGAGGTTTCTCAGCAATTTGGCACTGGACTTGAATGAGGAGACTTGTCCCCATTCACCTCAAGTGCTGAATGGCTGAGAAAAGTGAAACCCTGATGACACTTGAACCGTCATTGGGGTTTCCTATTTTCTTAGCCAATCATGGAACGAATGAATAAAGCGATAAAGCGGAGCTGTCGGGTGCCGGTTATTTGAGTTTTCTGGTTATATATATATATATATATATTTACTCAATATTCCTTATTTGTCAAGGTATCACCACTGTTCTTACAATGACCACTCTGATGGACTGTGCACGATCGTCTTTGCCCAGAGCATCTGCCATCAAAGCTCTGGATGTCTACTTCTTGATATGCTACGTCTTTGTGTTTGCTGCCTTGGTGGAGTATGCATTTGCTCACTTTAATGCAGACTATATGAAGAAAAATAAAAAGACCGAACATGCCAAGCGGGAAAAGAAGGTTAGTAATGTATACAAACAAAAAGTTAAAACATGCTATGTTTTTTATGTAGACTACATTATATTTATAGTGAGATTATGCATATCACAAAGTATATAGTATTATCATCCCTATGATGGGTCCTTTACCGTAGTATAATTTAAAGATAGGCAAGATAATATTTGTTTTCCAATTTATTTTATTATAAGTTATTTATTTCTTCCTGTATGATAATAATTTCTTGTGCATGAGTTATAATGAGTGTAAATGGAACTAGAACGCTTGAACACAATCAATATATTCATTTAGACGATCCATTACATTATTATTTCAGAAAGAAACTCTTAGTTGGATTGACTGTCATAAAGAAATGTATATTAAGGACAGAGGTCTGTCAGAATGAGTGGTAGACTATATCTTACAGCTTAGTAAAGGACTCATATGTAAAAAAAAGGTCACAGGACCACAGGACAGTGTAGAATTTTCACATTGGGGACACAGAAAGCACTGAAACAATTGGCAGAGGGTCTAACACAGTGTTTCTCAACAAGTGTTCCATGGAACCAGAGAGTTCTTTCAGAGGTTGATAGGTGTTCTTTGAACAATGAGCAGTTGTTTACTCTCATGTCAGTTTAATGATCTTTTTGGATATCTGTAAGGGTGACATTCTTTCCACTGGCCAAATATGGTACATTTTTCCAAAGCAACCATAAATCCCATAACTGATAGCTGTTAGGAGAACATGTATTCCTATATAAAGATTTATTTTTCTATTCTTGGACCAATTAGAAAATGTTCAATTTCTTGTCAGTTTCTGTTGCCACTATGAGATGTGAAGGTTTTTCTTGAATGTGAAGATTTTCCACAAGTAAGAATAGAAAAACCAACAAGTAACCGAGTTGGAATAAAAAAAAAAAGAGGTGCCAATAATTCCCCCTCTTTGTAAAAAGCAAATATTTATGTAGTTTACATTCAAACTTTTTTTTTAATAACTATTTTCTATATTTTGATATACAGTTTAACATATAAGTTATGGCTGGTATTTCTATTTGTCATTTTAGGTGTCAATGAAAGATGGCAATCAAGCCATAGTCCTATTCACTTTATCATTACTGGGAGCAAATCTTAACTTGGAGCAATATGCTAACGTTCCAGAGCTGATAATTGGAAGCAAAAATATAGGAATGGCAAGAAAGCTGGGTTCCAATGAGATGAAGTCCAACCAGAAAGGTGGCCGACTGAAGACTTTACTGAAGCCCATAGATGCTGATACCATTGATGTTTATGCAAGGGCAGTTTTCCCAGCTGCCTTTGCAGCAGTGAATATTATTTACTGGGTGGGCTATACAAATTGAGACAGTTGTTTCCCAGGTATCTATATGCATCAAATATAATACATATGTTGCTTACAATAAAAAAAGCTAATACTGCAATTTAACTATAGTGCATAATACTAGTTCAATTTTTATTTTAATGTTTAGTTAAAAATAATTATTTCAAACAAACTTCTTTGTAAACAACATGGTCCAAAAAAGTTTATGCATTAATATTTAGAAGCCAATGAGAAATAATCATTGCTCCTTGGATATGTGTTACATATAGCCCTAAAGGCGTATGTCCTAGTAAATGTAGAATTATGATTATAAGATTTCAAATATGCTTTTTCCTTCATTAAACTATTTGGGTTTGTTGGAAACATATTTGTAAATAAAACATATTTTTTTTCCTTTAAGCCCAGCTAGAAATTTGATTTCAATTAGCTTCCTGTTCACTTGCCAAGCAAGCTGCTAAAGTCACAGTTGAATTTTCTGTGTATCCATTGTTTTACTCTATAAGAGGTTTATAAATTTGAATAAACACTACACAGCCAACACAACCATTCTACTACTCCTTATTCAGGTTTACTGCATCACACAACTTCATGAAGCTTAATATCTAAAACTGAAAAAAATGTATGTCAATTACCAGACATGTTGCATGAAATAGTCCTTTCCCTGTAAGTGTTAAAAAAATCACCTCTGGCTGCAATAATTAGGATAACAAAATATAAGCAGTGTACAAAGGATAGACAAAGAAAGCCACTCACCTTGAGGGGGGCAGTACAGTAAAAGTAGACCTAATAGACCTGATTTATTAAAGCTCTCCAAGGCTGGAGAGGCTGGAGAGGATACAATTTTACCAGTAAAGGGTGATCCAGCAAACCTGGAATAGTCATTTGCTATTCCAATAGCAAATATTTTTAATCCTGGACCAGATCCATTCCAGATTTGTTGGATCACCAGCTTCACTAATAAAAGTGTATCCTCTCCATTCTTGGAGAGCTTTAATAAATCAGGCCCAGTGTTCACTCAGACCCTTATCTAGGGGCCTCTTCTGACGTCTCCCTCTCTCCAGTCCCCAAATTTTCCCCCACCACATGCAGAAATAAAATTTGCATCAGCTCGACAGGAAGGCATTTTTTACAAAGGGATAACTGGCACTGTGCATTCTAAGCGTAGTATCAGATCACCAAACTAACTACAAAAAGTGTATCAAAATCCCAGTGAGTCTTGAAGGCTTTATAAACCTATTCTGCATAACTCATGGTATTGAGACAGGAAATACCTAAAATCCTCCCCACTCATGTGTAGCCTTATACACTGAAATTACAATGAAGCAGAAAGTGGTCCCTGGCCTAGTCAGCCAATGTAGAATCTCCCATAATGGAAATCATTTTTACTTATCACCAATATAACAAAGAATTTGTATACCACCAATGACCCCAGTTTAATACAGTTCAAAATTATTTTTTTCAGAAGGTTTGCACACATGGATAGATTGTCCTGATGGATAAGGATTTTAGAGAGATTTGAAAATACTTTGTTCTGTGGAAGTCCCATGCCTCCCGAAAAAGCAATGTATATTGCGAAACGCATTAAGAAACAAATAATGGGACAAATGTTTTAACACCTTTATTATAATGTAAAAAAAAAAGGGCATACTCAGATCCTATGTTAAAAAAATGAATGAAAAATAGAAAAAGATTTTTGAATGTAAGCAGTTGATCTAAGCGATACATGGTGCCTGAAATAAATATGTATAGATTTATTTGTGGATGTGGCACCAGAATCATATAGATATCTCCAATAATAATAATATATGTCCTCACAGTCAACCTTTGTTGTACCAGCTTGCTGTAGTAATACGCGTCCTGTACCCAAACAGCCAACCTTTGCCTACTAATAACAATTATTATTGCATTGTAATAAATTTGTTTAACCCCAGAGTGATTTGTTTGTCAGCAATGCACCTCTGTCGCAGCAGTGTCAAAGTGGAAAAGTACTGTTAAATGTTGTCATTTGTAGTAATAGATCACTTTAGTTTGTGATTTATTGAGTGAATTCTGAATTATTACTGAATCGTGCATGTAAAATATGCAGTTATAATTATACTTGGAAATAAGCATAATTAGCAAGAGAAAAGAATAACTATCTTATATGAACATCCTTATCCAGGAAATAATTACAGCTATTATGTACTTTCAGCGAACTCCTGTAAAGATGATGCAGAGATGCTAATTTATTAATTTAAATCCCATTGACAATAGGGCACACTTGTAGTTCTGCTGCAATAAAGGCAAATTAAGGATAATAATTAACTCTACACTCTGCAGAGCACAACAAAAACAAGCTTGTTGATCTTACTGTTCTCACAGTCCTGCGTTTATAAATATCAGTTACATTTTCAATATTTCCTAAAGGAATTTAGACCATTTTGGATACTGATCTGTGTAATTCTCTGATTCTCAAGCTTTACAGTTATGAAATAACCCCCAGTGTGCTAATGTACAGTTGGTTAGGGCAGTTGATGTACAATTCTACATGTTTGTATCAGCTGAACACACATTTGTGCACAAAATACATATTCTCAGTGCTTGTCAAATGGTTGTTAAAAACAATAGCCAGTGGTTGACCAGACCCCAGACAACCTGTTCAAGAAGTTGGGCGGTTAAAAAGTTTAAGGGATTTAACCCCTGATGACGCCTTGGTAAACAAAATATGCTTGAGGTAAATCAATGACATCACAAATTATTTGCATAGTTTGCTTTTGCTGTTTGAGCATGGACATTTGTTTGCGTCTGAAAATTTGGAAGCACTTTATATATTTTTATTTTGTCGTTTTAATAGGATCTACCCAATGATCTCATTTATTTGCATTTACAAGTAGTCCACAGATTATATACGGGATAGGGACTGTAGGTTTCATCGTAAATTGAATTTGTATGTAAGTCGGAACAGGTACATTATTTTAATAAATGAAATTAGGACAGATGTTTGTTTCAACATATTTTAGGCAGCATGGTGTCAGTTACTGTATAAAATCCTCACTGTGAGCTAATCACAAACAATGCAAAAAAAAAACTTTATCGAGCCTAGACATTCAATAACTTTTGTAGCAAGCTGTGCTTTGATATGCAAAAAAAAAAAAAAAAAACAACTGCAGAGTTTGTCTTGGTCATTAAAGAATTACAAGAGATTGCAGAAGAGCTCAGTCTCAGCTGTGTTTAGCAAAAGATTTCTTCTGCAAGTCACCCCATCCTAGCCTCCGTCCTGCACACAAGGGAGCAGGGAAGCCCCGTTGGTATCTAGGAATCGTCCGTATGTCCGATGTTCTTAACCCGGGGACTACCTGTATTGCCATTGAGTATCAGAATTAAAGGTTCCTGCTGTTCATGAAGGGATACAACTTAAGATCTCATTGTTATTCAGAAAATTTGTTGATTCCTTGAGAGAAGGAAGTCCTTTGCTTTTTTGAAGAAATCAACAAAAGTAGCAATGATCAGAAGGAGAGTTTAATATTTATGAGGAGCCAGTTGTTGTGGGGGGTAAAAGACGATGTGTTTTTGACTATTGGTATAACTGGGGTCAATCCTGTTTGGTGAGTGTACATCCTATTCACATACAAAGGGGTGCTGAGAAGTTTGTGGCTTTGCCCCCTTTCAGATGAAATAGAAAAATGAGTGTGGGGGCATATGACAGCCTAATATCTTAGTATGTAACTGTGCAAATATCAGGTCTTTGCGATTCCTAAAACTGTTTTTTCTTTTAGTGAGAAGCTTTAACGGCAGAGGCACAAGCAAGTTTCACGTTGTTGGAGTTTCGGGCCATCATGAAGTTTTTGTTTCTCCAGGGAAAGGATGGACACTTCTCCCCCAGTGTTTGTGACATCTCAGTGTGAATGTTTGCTGACTTTCCCTGACTTTCACTCATTTTTCTATTTCTCCCGGAAGGGGGCAAAGGCAGGAATTTCACAGCACCCACTCGTATATTAGAATGATTTCTTTTCATTTTTGTGATGATCATTTCTAAAATAAGCCATAATCACTGAACATACTAGCGCCAACATTTATATAGACGTAACATTTTTTACAATTAGCAATTGAATGAATTATTACATTAAGCAGATCTAATTTCTACCATTTGCTATAAAAAAAGACTATACCCTTCATTTAACTACTTCCTGATCCCAATCTGTATATCAGCATTTCTACAGCAATACAGTGGGGATATGTAAATAAATAAACGTCCATCCTATAAGAGCCATCAGCTAACAATTTGTGCAGCCAGTGGCTCTCAACCAGTGCTATCACCGACAGCTTTAATCCCCACCAAGGAAAGTGGTTTCCCATCATGTGATCACTATGTCTGCTTGACCACATGCAGAAGAAGGGTTTAACTCACAAAAAGTTAAAAAAAAAGTCTGTAGCCTTCTGATAGTACTTTTGTAGATAGAAGGTGGAAACATTAATCTGTTTAAATCCAATGTTACCGTTAAAGTACTATAATAAAAAAGTATCATATAAATATTTTCTAAGTAACTTTTTTTCATAATGTTAGGAGACACTTTTTTGGCTTGTGATCCCACGCTGTGCGCCTTCACAGTATAGCATGGCCTGTTTATTCTGTCTGGCAGCTTTGCTTGCACCAGCAACGGAGATCAGGAAATTAGCTGTCTGCCCTCTGCTCAGTAGCTCTCAGTATCCCCAGTTTCCCCTTAGCTATGCAAGTTTCACCTGAGATGTACCATTCATAGCATCCCAACATATACACTGAGTATGTGCTGCAGCCAAGGAGTGGATTAGTTCCTGGCCATGTTTATGTGCTGCTTTTGGCTGCTAGCTGTATATAGCGTCTGCTCCTAGTCATTAGTTGTCTCCTGATAGCGGTGTAACTATCTGTTTGGATTACCTGTTGCTGAATTTGTCTGTTTCCCAACCCTGCAATTGCTTGCTGCCTGGATCGACCTTTGCCTCTGACCCCGACTCTACTTTGTCTTAGATACCTTGTTTGGTGAACTGATTACCTGTGTATGTCCATTGGCTTTGTTTTCTGGACTTGTCTTTGCTGGACTTTCCTGTATTTAGTCATCTGTGGCTCTCCTGGTTACTGACCCTAATTGTCTGACTTGCCATTGTGTCTCCTATCCTGCTCTTGTGGGTTCCTGGTCCTCCCTCAGTCTTTCCTAAACACTATCCTTTGTCCTGGGGACAACCCTGTGGCACAACTAGCCTCCCAAGGCTGAGAAAGGGTTCGTTACAGATGTAGAGTGCCGAGTTAGATAGGGTGATTGGTACTTTATGAGCACTGGCACAGGACCAAGGCCCTTTTTTCTGCCTATTAATTAATAAAATCAGAACCAGCGTTTTATTAAAATTGTATACCAAGCAAATGTCTTCAAAATTATATAGAAATTATTTAGATATGCAAATAACACACTGTACATACATCAAATAGATGTCAGATTTCTGTTGCTGAAAATTATCTTCAGCGATTGAGATCACACAGTGCCATGCTGGTATGTTGTGAGAGAATTGGGGAGAGTATGAGCAAGCGGCACCTTATTGTGCTTTCCTCCCTAGCAGTTTGCTACATTTGGCCCTGGCATCTAGACATCAGTGACCTTTAAGTCATGAAAGTGTTAAAAACAAAGGCCAAATGTGTTTGAAATATAAGCCTGTTTAGCACTGAAATATGTTTGGATTCATACTGATTAGAAGATAACATCCTAATTCTGTGTTGTGACAGGTTCGTGAAACATTTTAATGGATCTTAATTGATTTTCCTTGCAGTCTTACCTCTGAAAAATTAAGAGTTCTAAATCTGTAAATAAGTTAATGGAATAAATATCGAAAAACCGAGTCACAGATTTAACCTTAGGAATAAAAAATGGTAAACACGTTTATTTACAGTTTCTGCTTTTTGGAAAACAGTTCTGTGGGCTGAGAGATGTCATTATACTAAAAAAACTAAAATTTAAACATAATAAACACAAAAACAAGTTTAATTTCTGTTTTTGTTTCTACCTGGGAAAAGGTGTAAGGGTTGTCTCTTACTGGAAGATTCTGTTTGCCATTTTGAGTTGGGTTTTTCATGTTACATGATTTCCTTTTGGTAACCATAATTAGGCCACATACAGACATCACATTTCTTTCTCTGAAAAAGATCATTTGTAATTGTTTCTAATGACAGTAGATTGAGCAAGGGCTGTACACAGTGTGGTTAAGTTCTGTGGACAAGCAGGAGGCATCTTGCTGTGTCATTCTCCATAGAAAATGTTCCCAGTTGGTCGTGTAGTAATCCAATATGACGGATCACCAAACAGCATCGGGTGACCACTGTACACATGCTTCATTTTCACTTAAGCCCATCATGGTAGTTCATCATGGATGAAAATTATTTATTATTTCTTTTACATGACAGTATTCAGCACTGAAATTTTGTTTCCCAGACGTGAGCATTACATTTTAGTATATAAGAAAAAAGGTAATATAGTTTTCCCTGTCTAGAATCACCCCCGACGACTGACAGATGAACCAAGCATCTATGAATAAATCTGGTTGGGTTTCTTTCACAGAGGGGTTGTCAAATCCTGATTAAAATCTGCAAAACCCAAACTTAATGCAAGACCTATTAAAATCCATGGGAGGCAAATTGTGTGAATAAACTCTCCCCATTCTTAGGGTTAATGTGCAAATTACTGTAAAAAAAAAGGCAGTGCCATGAGGAACATGTACCAAAGCAAGAAAAGTTTGAAGGGCAGCATTGAATATACAGGTGGTCCCCCGGGTTAAGGACATGTGACATATGGACGACTCCTAGATACAAACGGGGCTACCCCGCTCGCTCTGCTCCGCCGACAGAAGCATGATGGGGGGGGGATGGTGGTTTGCATGACTTGCAGAAGAAACCTTTTGCTAAACACAGCTGAGACTGAGCTCTTCTGCAAGCTCTTGTAACTATTTAACGACCAAGACAAACTCTGCAGTTGTTTCTTTTTGCATATCAAAGCACAGCTTGCTCCAGAAGGTAATAAATTTTTTTTTTTTTTTTTTTTGTGATTAGCTTGCAGTGAGGGTTTTTTACAGTAACTGACACCACACTGCCTAATATTATGTTGAGACAAACATCTGTCCTAATTGCATTTAATAAAATAATGTACCTGTTCCAACTTACATAAAAATTCGACTTAAGAACAAACCTACAGTCCCTATCTCAAATGTAACCCGGGGACTACCTGTACACAAA
Organism: Pyxicephalus adspersus; assembly: GCF_032062135.1. Lineage (NCBI taxonomy): Eukaryota > Metazoa > Chordata > Amphibia > Anura > Pyxicephalidae > Pyxicephalus > Pyxicephalus adspersus. The sequence continues at coordinate 43,339,112 of NC_092868.1, forward strand.
TCCTTTATATAACATGCATGGGGAATGCCATACATTTGCACATGGTGTTTTGTTTATTTATTTATTTATTTTTTCTTTTAAAAAGCAAAACAAAAAAAGTGTGGGGTTTCCAACAAATTCCTACTGGAACTTTATTGAGGCATGGAGCCTTGGCGGCCAGAAAAAGGTGGGCAGAAAAAGCGAGACGCCCCCTTCCTGTACCATACCTTTGCATTTTGGGATTATCACATCTGCTCCCCTTACAAAGAACCCTAGTTCTGAAGGACAAAGGCCTCTTTCTCACATCTGATACTCCAAGAAGGATATGAAGTTTATTTCTGGTTCTTATTGGGAAAATATCAAATTACTGGGCACAAATCAAATATCCACAACTCATGGAAATGGGTTAAAGCATACATTGGTACCTCTAATCATTCCCACAAAAAGCTGAAATTATGAACTTACAGTACTCACAAACATCATGAAAAAAACCTTTAAACAAATTAAAACATATACTTACCAGCTTTAAAAATATAGTTTTTTTAGGTAAATCACAATGACCAGATGCCACCCATTTACTTGTAGTATTGTTGCTATTGTTTTTGCAGACTAACTCAAACCACTGGACTCAGGTACTCACTTGATTTTTCAGATGGAACAATTGAGGCCCCCATTTCCCAGGACTTATACATGACATAGAAATGGGACAGGAAATGTATATAACTGTAGAATGTAAGGAACCAGACTTTGGAACAGTTTTGCATAGTGTCCCCAGCATGTGACCTATCTCTTCCCCAATAAACCCAAAGAAAAAGAATATAAAATAGACTGCTTTTTTTAAGGCAGAGTTTTAGTTAAACTGGAGCAGATAATGCACTCAATTTCTTTTCTATGCACTGAAACATATACTGGACTAATCAGCCATTGTAGAAAAATCAGCATTTTGAAAAATTCCTCCTAATCATCTCTCATTAGTAAATTGCAGGGCTGGCTGTATTAAACGTATGCGTTATTATACTATTACTCCAAGCTCTATTTATTAGTTGGTGGAAGTAAAACATGAGCTAGACTTTGATGTCTGCTTTTTAAATGTGGTCATCATCCATGTTTAAAAGATTAAGCCATTTTCAGCTCTTAGCTTGCCATGAACTGCCTCCTGCTCTGTTATTAGTGAAGATTCACATTTAGCATTATCTGAATGTCATAAGGCTTTTATGCTATTAAGTGAGTGGGAATGCTATGTTTATTAGCTTGCTTGTATGCTATCGCTGACTGAGTAGGATAAGCATGAAACCAAGTTAAAAAAAGTTGTATTATTGCCAATATTTTCATCTTAAATTAAAATAAGCAGCATTTAAAAAAGCAGCAAATGTGGTTTTCACCAGATGTTTCCTGCTGGTGAATCAATCCCAGTAATTAAAAAATCATGCAACCTTATAGATTCATCTACATTGATTGTTTGGTATATGTCAGATACACTGCTTTTTAAATGTGTCCCTAAGTGTAATCATTCATTTGCCTTCTATTTAAAGCACAAAATATTTGTTCTATAATGTTAAAATTAAGTGAGAAACAATTAGAACCACTGTCATTTGTTTTCCTACCTGTCCGTGTCTTTGCTGCTGAGATCCGCCTACTCTATTTGTCTTAGTGACCACTGTGATTGGAAATCAAAAGTTTTACAGGTTTAGAGATTCTACCAGTGGAGAGATCTGTTCCAATAACAGCTAAATATTATTTTCCCAACAGGACAGCAAAAAAAAAAAAAGATAGGGGTTTTATTCTTAACCTAATCTACCTAAATCTGAAAAAAAAAATGGTTTGAGATTTGCAATTGCAGTCACACAGCTAAATACACAGATGAAATATAAAAAAGGAAGTTGGTTACATGCACAGCATATATACGGGGATGAACAAGGGACCTGTGGCCCACCAGAGGGACTGAGAATGGGGAAGTGGTAGCAGGGACCAGAGACCCATCGAATGGCATATATACCCATCAAATGGGATATAACTGAGTCCAACTATATATAATATATAGTCAAAGTAAATGTACCTTCTACTGTATTTTTATTTATTGGATACAAAATCAACATTATTTTTGTCACTTAGGTTTAGTCCTATGGTGTTTCTGTACCTGACATCTGCTATACCTTCTGTATTTATCTTGGATTTTTTCCAAACATGAACCTTGATGAGCAACTTCTCAAAAAGCACAATGAATGTATTAGGAGTTGGTCAAAGGAAATGTATGGCATGTTTTACTATTGCCTCTGCCCATTTTGTTCTATACATTGCAAACATATTACACTGATATAATAAACTCAACAAATTGCTTCTTAACTGACCATACCAGTTCAGAGCTTTATGTCTGCTGTCAGGAACAGGGGTCCAAAGTCACTGGAAAGAGAACCACCTAGGTAACATATCCTCAGTACTTTACCATGTATAAGAGGGTGTGAGCCCTAAAAATCATGTAAGCACATCCCCATAACTTCCAACCAGAACAGATGGATTTATATGGTGTATTACCAGATTGTGGCCCTCAGATATCCCTGTTCAGGTAGCTATTGAGCAAGTATGAAGATGATATGCAACCTGAGAACCAGTAACAGACTAAATGGCAGGGCAGGCAGTGAGATAGCATAGTAAGGAGCAAGCAGGAATCACTGGAAAACAAAGGTTTATGAAGGCAGGAGAGTAACTGGTGTGGAACGGATCACAAAGACCAGAGAGTCACCTCAACACAGAGAAAAAGTGAGGCATAAACATTACAGGTAGTCCCCGGGTTAAGGACATCCGACATACGGACGCCTCCTAGATACAAACCGGGCTTCCCCGCTCGCTGTGTGCAAAACTTGCAGGACAGAGGCTTGGAGGAGGGAGGGGGAACCATACGAACCACTCCTAGATACGAACAGGGCTTCCCTGATCGCTGAATGGAGCCTTGAAGGGGGACGGGGCGGTTTGCATGACTTGCAGAAGAAATCTTTTTGCTAAATACAGCTGAGGCTGTGGGTAATATGTTGAGCCAAACATCTGTCCCAATTGCATTTATTTAAAAAATTTACCTGTTCCGACTTACATACAAATTCAACTTAAGAACAAACCTACAGTCCTTATCTCGTAGGTAACCCGGGGACTACCTGTACTGGTATACAGTGAAAACTGCAGCAGGGGGCTTGGCACAGAGCTAAATGTTGCTACACCTTAAAAAGAAACTCTCGTTTTATGGCACACACACACCTAAATAATGGGTTATTCATTTTTTTTTTAAATTTAGACATAAAATGGATGCTTTTAAAATAATTATTACTCTATAACACTCAAACCTAACCCAGCATCGTGCAACCATAACTAAACTAGTTTGCTTCCAAAGCGACAGTACTTTCCAGGACCAGGCTCAGGTAACAGAAACAAAAGTGCTAGTTGGTCTAAGACTTTGCTGAAGAAAGCTTAGGGTAATACATATGAACTGTACATAAATATTGCAACCCCATTGATTTAAAATAAACCTGTGGCCAAGTTATGGGCATTCAATTATTATCATAAATATAATATAAAGCTGTAAAGTGCAAGCCATCACTGATCTCTATAGCTGCATGTACTGCGGAGTAATTGATCTGCACAGCTGAAGCATTTAAGTCATTTAGATTGATCTTTAAGCAGCTCAGATCCTGTTCCCCTCTGCAAGAGCACAAGATCTGTGTTTACCCAGGGGAGTAAAAAGCTGGAAGGCTGCTGTGTCATTAATGTAAAGAAGGAACAGGGAAATATGTGCTGCTGGAAGAAGGGCTAGAGAGAATTTTATTGTATAAAAGTTGTTTCTTTCAGCAGCTCATCTCACCATACCCTTCCCATATACTGTATGGTACATCAGTCTGTACTTTTGCACTTGTAATAGAAAGAACACCTTCAAGTATGTGGGCAAAGGACAAACTCTGCCACATCTAATTTGGAATAGGAATAACATATTCCTAGGAAAAAAAGATTAAACCTAGCTTTTCACTACTCTTCCTTTATAATATACACAAAATTGGAGGTTGGTAAAAGTTTACTGTAGTTTACCACTCCTTGTAGTTAAATACATTACAACCATTTGTATAGTGGTCTATACATCAAAGCATAAGGAAGGACAAGTGGGGAAGAAATGAAGACAAATGGATTATGTTCCAAGAGAGGGCCTGTATCTCCACCAGGAACAATTGGGAGCTATGCAATTTTCCAATGTAAAAACTACCAAAGCTCTGGTAATGAGAGATGAGTTGATGATTCAGTGCTCCTGCTGAAAAATGCAAAAAACGCTCCACAGTGCCTGCAGCTATATTACTTTCAAAATACATTTTTGGGATGAGATTTCCAAAAGGAGTGTAATGCATGAAATAAAACAAGACCAAAAAGCTCAACTTATTCTACAAGAAAAGAACAGTTTGTTTTTAATACACACAGAGACTTTTCACTTACAGTTATTTAGTGCTTTATACTGACTGAAAAGTTTTATTAGGCTAATGTAACTCCAGCTCTCCTACATTCTTAGCTGAAGATATATGAATCTCCTAATATTCATGAAAAGTGTCTTTGCCTTTTCTTCTCTTCCTTGCTAAATTATTTATATATAAATATTTTTCCCAAGCACAAAATAAATTTACAGAGTGTTGCCTGAAGTGTTTATTGGAAATCAAATTAAAGTTTTTGAAAATCAATATATTCCTGTTTATATAAAAGTATTTGTAGAAGCAAGCATTTTATACTCAGTGTGCCTGCTTTTCCTAAGCTTTTGAATTTTCAACCTGTCCTCAAATGACACCAATGAATTGTTTTAATAAATAGGTGTGAAATAATATCATTCACACCGAAATCAAATCAGGGTATGGTAAGGAGGCAGTACACATATTATCTAAGGTGCAAGGTAGCATACTGAATTCATGTTATTGCAATTGGATCATGCTAATTACACGTTACTTTAAAATCAAACTTTCTCGTTTATGTACAATGCCTCTATGCCTTAGATCAACTCAGCTACAATTTATCATTCTGATATTCTATCTGCCTTTTATCTATGAAGATCAACTCTCAGTCTATAGATCTTACCTTCAGCACCACCTAGTCCAACTAATCCCCATTTGATATCATTTGTTTTATTGTTATGATCAATGAAAAAAATATATTGACCTTCTCTGTTAATCTACATACAAACGTCAGATGATTCTGAGATGCCTTACATCAAAAATGCGTACAGCGGTGCCCTGACAAGGGTGACTGTTCTGCCTCTCCAGTCTAAGCACTTACAGTGTGATCTCGATAACTTACAGTTGTGATGAGATGGTTATAACTGCAGTCTTAGGTGAATTGGCTGACAGTGACTCAATCCAAAGGACACCTTGTAGATCTTGAAGAAGTTTATTCCAAACTGTGCAGATCATACACCGATGAACAGATGGATAGGTCAAAAAACCATGCTGTGGTAGCCAACAGTAGCATGCAACTGAGATGAGAGTGGATGACAGAATGAAGAAGAGCGGAGGAGACAAGAGACTAAGCAGAAGCTAGGGGAAGAGAGAAGGGACACACATAATGAAAGGCAAACCATGCATGTGTAACATGACAGTGACCACTGTGCACTCCAATGGAGGAGAACACAGCACAGTGCCATTCACTCCTTCTCCCCACTCCATTTGGGTACAGCTCTTGTTCATTCATGGTCACTGAAAACAATCACAAATGATAATTTTCAGTGACAATAATCTAACGTCCATCCAACATTTGTATGGGGCTTAAGACTATGTAACCAACTTGATTGACAGTACAGGTAAACACTAAAGATTAGCCTGCTGCACAGCCAAAGGAATAGGATATCCAAAGCCCAAACTTTTTTTCTACTTTGGAGAGAATAGGGAAAGGTTTTGTTGCCATATATGTTTCATTTAGGAGATTCCCTTATATTTTTAACCCTACAGAAACAACAGGATGTGAGAGGAAATCCCTCCAGAGTCCATTCCTCTCTTCCAGATAATTGTCATCAGAACAAACATGGCAGTTCAGAATATAGTGGTACCTCGGTATAAGTCCGCTTTGGAATAAGTCCAAAAAGTCCTGGTTGGACACGAAAAATTTTGCTTGGTGTACAACCTTTTTGCTAGGACTTGTATGGGTCAAAATGAGTCATAACACCGCGCACTACCCATATTTACCTCTCTCGAGACAAAGCCACCACTGCCCATGCGTCAGTACACCAGTTGCTACCATTCAGTGAACAACCCGCGCTATAACTTTGTGAATTACATAACATCTCCTCCTCCTCCCTTCTCAGCACCATCCTAGTAGGCACTCGACTCTTCTCAGCAAGGTAAAGTGAGGTTAAATTTTCATTTATTTCATCTAATTGCTTTTGTATTTATGTATTTTAGTATTAAGCACTGTTTAAATTATTTCATACAGCCTCATCAATGTATAATATGCCAATAACTATAGGATTTGTTTTCATGGGAACGGATGAATCATTTTCCTTCTATTTCTTATGGGAAAAATTTGTTTGGTAGAGGTCCTGTTTGGTATAGGTCCAAGGATCTGGAACGGAATATGGACTTATGCAAAGGTACCACTGTATTGGATTTTCACTTTCAGCTCTGGTGACATTGGTTATCAAAATAAAACTTTATAGAGGTTGAATCTATCCAGTATGCAACATGGATCGTTTTTAATACTTAACATTCTACTCAAAACTAAATAAAAGTGATTTAGATTCACTTAGTTTTCAAAAAAAACTTGGGTAGAGAAAGTAAGAAAGCTCACTCAAACCTAAAGTACAAAACAGAACAGAATACAGCCTTTTGTGACATAAACGTAAACTTACTATTATACAATATAAATTGGTAACATTGCAGCACACTCACAGACAGGGAAATCCTGAATATAGTAAACATAATTCATTGCAATTTCACCTTTTTAGTGACAGTTAAAACACAAAGGTAACAGCAACTTCAGAGCAACTAAATTATATATGCTAAGATGAAATTCAAGGCCACTCAACACATGGTTCAAGATGCATTTTGATTGGATTGTATTCAATTGTATATAAATGATTTGCTTTTTTTACAATTTACTATTCTTCTACAGGTATCATATTTTGAACCATCATTTCAATAGCTAGAAGCATTGGAACAGGTCATAGTTTGGGTCCTGGAGTATATATGGGTGGCACGGTGGCTCAGAGATAGCACTCTGGCCTTTGCAGTGCTAGGTCCAAATCTCAGCCAGGGCACTATCTGCATGGAGTTTGCATGGGTTTCCTCCCACAATCCAAAAACATGCAGGTTAATTGGCTGCCCCCCAAAAAGTGACCTTAGACTGTGTTAAAGACAAATGGCTGAGGTAGGGATATTAGATTGTGAACCCCTTTGAGGGACAGCCAGTGACATGACTATGGACTTTGTACAGCACTCCGTAATATATTGGCGCTATATAAATACTGTGTATTAATATGAATGATATGCATATCTTACCATTCTTCTATGGGTATCAAAGTTTACACCATTACAAAAGCCGGAAGCCTTGGTCATGGTCTTGGTTCGGTTCTAAAAAAAGTATCCTGTATGTACAGGTAGTCCCCTGGGTTACATACAAGATAGAGACTGTATGTTTGTTCTTAAATTGATTTTGTATGTAAGTCAGAACAGGTATATTATTTGAATAAATGCAGTAAGTACAGATGTTTGTCCCAACATATTATTAGGCAGCGTGGTGTCAGTTACTGAATAAATCCTCACTGTGAGTTAATCACAAACAAAGCAAAAAAAACTTTATGGAGCCTAGACATTCATTAACTTCTGGAGCAAGCTGTGCTTTGATATGCAAAAAGAAAGGTTTGTCTTGGTTATTAAAGAGGTACAGGAGTTTCAGAACAGCAAAAGACTTCTTCAAGTCATGTGAATTGCCCCCCCCTCCCCCCATCAAGCCCTCTTTTCTGCGCACGAACGAGCAGGGAAGCCACGTTCATATCTGGGAGTCGTCCACATGTCGGATGTCTTTAATTTGGGGACTACCTGTATTTACTAAACTTGGGCTAATTCTGGAATCATATGACCTTTACTGTCCACCTTTATGGGCCATACTATAAATACAGCAAATCTTGGAAACTTAAACACCCACTAAAGAATTAGAAAAAACACATTGGAAAACAAGAGCAAAGGTACAGGTGAATCTGCACTTTAAAAATGTTTTTAATCATTTGTTATAATAACCTATATAAAAATTGCTTCATTGAATTCTTAAAATGCTGTCTGTAGGTGTTTGTTGTTTCCAGTGAACTTTAAACTTTAAAATAAAAGTTTGGGTTGCTAAAAGCTGTAAACTAATGTGAATTTCCTACAAGTTGGGTTTTCTTTAAATTGAAGTTGTAGAGTCATACCAAGATCGGAAAACAAGGCAACAGCTTTTGTTATAGTCATCTCAAAGGATACCTTTAAACACAGCCTACCAGTAGTCAAGGTAAGTAAGTCCTACTTTCAACTTGAACAAAAGTCTTGGCGCTAAATTTTTTAAAGTTTTCATGGCAAAAGGAAAGCTACTATTAAAATGGCAAAATTAGAAAAAAGGTTTATCTCGGTAAGGAACCTCCAAGAGTGGACTAGTAAAAGGCTGAAAGAAGACCTTATGTAAATGTTTAAATCTTGGGTTTATAATTCAGGGTTCTAGCAGTTAGATATGGGATGATCTCAAATTGAGAATGTTTCCACAATGTGAAATGCCAATTGTTATAGAGAAGGAAATGTTATGGCCTACATCTCTTTTGTTTGACCTAGCAACGGAGCAACAAAGTTCAAAACACTTACAGGTTATTCTGCAACACTATGGTAGAACAATATTAACCACAATATTTGATATTCATTTCAGAAAGAACGTCACCAGTGTGTTTGGATACTGCAAAAGGTGGGTACAAAACTTAGCCTAAATAACTTTCACCTTTCATGTCTCTCATGTCTCTTTTAATAAATAAACTTTGAAAAAATATGTACCGTACTTCAGCAATCGGTTAAAAAACACATTTCCTCTAGTTTTTTTTTTATCTTTTTCTAGATGTGTGCTCTATTCAGTAGAATGTAGAATATGTTAACTCAACAGAGGGAGTTTTGTGTTTCTTTCCTATGAATGTAAAAAAAAATGTTAACCCCATAAATGCCCATTTGCAGAATATTCACTAAAGGGCTGGGGTATGAATATCTTGAAACTGTTATCTGCAATTGTACAAAGCAGATTCACAGGATCCACCCAGTGCAGGAAATTGTATGAAAGCAGCCAGTACAGTTTAAATGAAAGCAGCCAAAATGAGTTAGTTTTTGGAAGCATGCAGGGAGTGTTCATTGCTAAAGGCTGTGCCCTGGCAGAGTTGAAAACTTCTTTTCAGTGTTTAGAACCTGGATGGACCCTGCTGAAGTCAATAATCTCTGTGCTGCTATATAAAAAGGTAAAGGATTTACTGAGTAAGTAATCTTGTTACTTTTTTGTGTAAGACATTACAAATGTTATTGATAATTATTAGCCAGATTAGGAAAGTATTTTAATTAAAACAAATTTAAACTGGCCTGTAGTAACAGATTAGATTATGCATTGTTCTAGCTACTTTAAAATTATGTAATAAGTAATACTATACCATTAAATGTTATGTATTTACAATATTGTTATATATACTGCTTTAATAATGAGCCTGCCTGTTTTTCAACAATCTCAGATACTATAGTCTATTCAGTATAAGTTATTCACCTCTCCAGCAATCTCACCTGCTCCTTTTTCTGTCTCAGTGACCTCAAAATACCCGGAACTGTTGAGAATAGGAAATATGTCATTCTAAGCCCCAATTGCTTGGCTCACACATAATCACATTTTGGAGGGGTGTGTTGTCACCATATTTTTAGCAGGGGATTGGGAGGGTCCCTTTGCCTAGACAATTGTGACATAATTGCTCTAAAGCACATCCCAATAGCCTTGATGGAAGTAATAAAAGCTAATGCATTGCTTGAATAGTACCTATGAAATATCTTAATATTTTACTAATATAAAAATATGTGTAACTAAAACATTTTTTTTATATTTTGCAATAGTATTGGTTTGTTGTCTATTTCTGATTATGGAGATTTCCTATACTAGAAATAACAGTAATTCTCTCTAAAGGAAATTACATTTTTAGACAGATGTCAGAGGAACAAGATTTCTTCCCACTTCCAGTTCTGGTGAGAACTGAAAAAAATTGGATTTTCCATCACTTTTTATCTCAGTGACAGTCTTAAAAAGGGATATAGATCCCATAAACTGTTATACCATACATCTAGAGTGTGTAATATGGAGCGGGATTAGCCCTTGACGCAAGAGCATTTTTAACAAGTCTCTTTATTTTGTTCCAAAACAGCATATATCATAACAATATATATATATAATATAATATATAGATAATTTATATAACATATATCATAACATTCAGCACATATCATAACAAAATGAAGAAGTCATCTAAAATCAGCTTAAAAAGTAGAGTGCAGAGTCCACAGTACAGTCCTATGTAGTACAGTCTTTAGTGAAGATTCCACAGTCCATAAATCAAATCTACAGCTTTTCTATATAAAGACACAGCTTCTTAGTAAGCTCTCATACAAACTGTTTTGTAGCCTACCAGCTGCCATTCGGCTCCTCATACCCTAGAAGCAAACTTGTGCTACTTATAGCAGATCTCCATTCTGCCTGTAGACAAACATAGGGGTGTACCTCGGTGGAATCGGAGGCCCACCCAGTACCTTCCTTCCCATCCTAGATTTCAGAGCCTTAAAATAAACTAAATCATGACAGCTATTGCAGAGTTGCTCTCTACTAGTTCTGGACTCTTTTCCCAGAGCTCCCTGGTTTTTAAGAGCCCATGCTCTATATATTCCATATCAGTGGTCGCCAACCCTCCCGACCTCACAGATCACTAAATCCAAGGAATCCGGACCGCGTGTGCATGGGGAGCCGTGTGTCACTCAAAGGGGAAGAAACTTCCTGCAGAGTGATGTCATGATGCCAGAACGTGCCCACTCTCCCATTGCCGGCTCAGACCTACTTGCTAAACATCCTGGGGGGACAGTAGCACAGGGCTGTGGTTGCAATGGGAGAGTTGGCGGGATTTGTGTCTATACAGGGGACAGAGCCACGGACCACCAAAATTTGGCGATCATTGCTTTATATAAACATATCTCCCGTCCAGGTCCTTTACAAGCTGCAATCAGAAGTGCCAGTTCTGCTGAACCATGTAGCCGTGTGCCACTTGCATTGGTACTGGCCACAAACCTAATTTTAGAACTAGCAGTATTGTAGCCTGTTTACCTAAATCTTGGCCGTGGTGATCTGCTGCAAAAGAATGCTTGTAAGAAACAGCTTTTCTATGTTTCACTACTATCATAATATAAAACTCCTTATAAAGTGGTGATTAGGAATGGCTGATACTTCTTTAATGTGAAAAATGCCAAAAAGTGCTGGTAAAGTAATAATAATTAAATAGTGACAATTTTTCAATTGATTACTTCATTTACAAATGTGTTGAATCAAAAAGATGAAAATATAAAAAAGTTTTACCTATATACGTAAATGAAAAGAAAATATTACCATTCTTTGTTCTTTCCACTCTCAAGTAGAAAAGGATGGAATGTGGCATGTTTTTCCGTGTGCTGTTACCAGTAAATGGTTGTAGAGAAACCTCTTGGCAATATTCAGCACTGGAACATTTCCAAATGTAGAAAAGTCTGTACAGGCATAGAACTGTGAAACTTGTAATAAATGGCATTTGAACAATTCATTATTTACCTTCCTGCCTTACAAATACTGGAAATGTTATGTTATGCTGTGTCTAAGCTTTGTATTCCCAACTGGTTAACAGTAGAATAATAATACAGGTATGCTGTGAAGGGGATTTTGAAACTCTAAATTTTTTTATAGGAATTAGTTACAAATTTTGTTAATTACAATGCAAAGGGATCTAGTAGATAATTTATTTTAATTTTTTTTTATTATTTTTAAATATGTATGTTTACTTTGCTATGCAGTGTTTGGTTTGTTTCCTATACTGTATTCCTAGAGAATCTCATTTCTAGTGTAGTAGGTTGTACAATTTTTTTATTAAACTGAAATGTTCATGTGTTGCCAAACTGTGAGCAAAACTGAAATTGTATCACTTGTCAAAATGTGGGAGTAGGGACAGAGTTCATGGATGCTATTTACAAGAAGATAATATCAAACTATATTGCATTTTTTATTAAAATATAACATTACCTTTAATTTATATATCCACCCTTTCTCCCCTTTTAAATTTAAGATTAACTCATTGTGCAAACATAGACACCATGATGTCAGCTCATAGTATTTATGACAGAATCAAAATCAATGCACTTATAGATACAACAAAACACTTTCAACTATGTATAGTTGGAGACTTCTTCATGAATTATTATTATTAAACAGAATTTATATAGAGCCGACTTATTACGCAGCGCTGTACATTAAACAGGGGTTGCAAATAGACAAAGAAAAACAATGACATAGGAGGAGAGGACTCTGCCCAATCTGATTAGGAAAATGCCGGAAGTGCACAAAGCTGTCATCAAATCCAAATGTGATTACTTTAATTCATGTAAAATTATTAATATTAATATTATTAATAATAAATTTATAAAGCGCCAACATATTACGCAGAGCTGTAAATTAAATAGGGGTTGCAAATGACAGACATATACAGACAATGACACAGGAAAAGAGGACCCTGCCCCGAAGAGCTTACAATCTAGTAGGTGGGGGAATTACCATACAATAGGAGGGGAGATATGTAGTGGTGAATATAAAACATATAAAACATATCCTTTTTTTTTGTTTAAAACATAATTTCATAGGCGTTCTTTAATAACATTAAAACTAATAATCTACAATATAAAAATGGTGTGTCCAAACTTTTGACGGGTACTGTACATAAATATATATATATATATATATATATATATAAAAAAACAAAAAAAAAGTATATTTTATTATTGTATAATATTTTTTTATTCAGTTACTATTTCCCATTTGAATATGAATATAATACTTTAACATTGAAAGCCAACAAAAACAGACATGTTTGGCAGGAATATTGAAGCAAGCAAAGTACAACAAAGTAAATTCCACGGTGGGGTTTGGCAAGCTTAGTCTGTATTATTTAGAAATATTAAAGCTGAACTCCAGGTTATTTACATATATTAGATTTTTGTCATTGGAAAGGCTCTTCACAATCATTTCTAACAACAAAAGCTCTATGGAGAAGGGAGGGGGAAGAACAAGGGGAGTAGCACGCCACTGTGCTCTCCCCCCTTCACTTCCATTGCAGTCGTTCGTCTTCTGTCCTTCGAGGATCTGCCAGGATGGATCCATGAATGTCATTGGAAGGCCGTTGTACACATCGAGGTAAGAATCGGATGAGAATCATCTGATGTGTGTACGTAGCCTTACACACAAGATTCGTTAGAAGCATTGCCAGGTATCTTGAGCCCATTTAATTTTTAATTTGTTGGACTACAAGCATCATTAGGCACTTTCCCACTTGTCTCTGCCATCCATGATCCCCAATCAATTCAGCTGTTTGATTTCCTTTCTTCTAGTCATTTAGTCTCAGTGTGGGTATTACCTAGAGCAGATTGTATGCAGAAATGGCCACTCTTCTAGCCTGAAACTTGTATCCTAATTAAAAGGAAACTACATTCTAGTGTTTGACAGTGAGTTACCCTGGTGTATAGGCTAACCCTATATGCCTATGATATAGGGTTTATGTCTGGGCAATGATGCTTAAATTTGGATATATTTTGGTTTTATGAAAGTAAATAATAACTTTATGGTATTTCAATTGTATTTTTCAAAACAATTTTTTTATTCAAAAACATTTTTAATGGTTAGCATTTTTCTTGTTCTCCATAAGCTTTCTCCTTTCTTACCACTAAGTTCTGTTTGAGCAGGGCAGGATAGGAAAATGTTGGATATTAACAATAGGATTTTGTAAAAAATAAAAAGATGCCAGACATTTTTATTTCACCAAACTATGAACTTCTTAGCATATTTTACAACCTTTAAAATAATGGTGGATAAACTAAACATGTGGCCTTTATATATAGGAAATAAGTGATATAGTGATATATGTCAAAGGAATAAGGATGTCTATTACACCTTCTGCAATACCATATACAGGTAGTCCCCGTGTTAAGGATATCCGACATACGAACCACTCCTAGATACGAACGGGGCTTCCCTGATCGCTGAATGGAGCCTTGAAGGGAGACGGGGCGGTTTGCATGGCTTGCTGAAGAAATCTTTTGCTAAACACAGCTGAGGTTGGGGGTGATCTTAGGGGGTGAGCTCTTTCTGCAGCCTCTTGTAACTCTTTATTACCAAGACAAACTCTGCAGTTGTTTCTTTTTGCATATCAAAGCACAGCTTGCTCCAGAAGTTAATGAATGTCTAGGCTCCATAAAGTTATTTTTTTTTTGCTTTGTTAGTGATTAACCCACATTGAGGATTTTATACAGTACCTGACACCACCCTGCCTAATAATATATTGATACAAACATATGTCCTAATTGCATTTATTAAAATAATGTACCTGTTCTGACTTACATACAAATTCAACTTAAGAACAAACCTATCTGGTATGTAACCCGGGGACTGCTATGTGTTTGTTGTTAATAGGGCATTACTGACTAACCTCACTGTACACAATTCTGAAATAGACAAATAACAATTCACAAACTGAAATCCTGCCTCTCTCACTGCAGAAAAGGAATCTTTGCAACTGTAAGGGTAGTGACAGAGCAAAAACAACCTTCCAGCTCCAGTGGCTGTGAAAGGGGAAAGGAAAAGTCCCCTGTTAATACCCACAAATCAAAAACGTTATGACATCGCAGGTAATAAATGCTTAGATTTTGCTTTATTATTTAAATAAAATGTAACGATTATTAGATTGTGCTTGGGGAGAGGGGAGTTCAGCTTTAACGCAATCCCAAAAAACATGAATATTTTTATTTTATTTTTGAAGTATTAATGGAAAATGAAAACATTTGTATTCTGCAAATCTCTTCTCTCATTAGGTATACGTAAAGTTAGCAAAGGCTAAACCAGGATTATTTACATATCTAAAGATGTTATCATACCTGCTTATTTGTGAAATGTTCCTAGTTTAACAGGTGAACCTTTTATTCAAAAGTTCCTTACTTTTGACATAAAGTAGCCACCAAATCATTTTGAACTTTCCTGGAGACTGAGAAAATCACAAACATGTTTACCATTCCTACAGTGTTTCATTGTTAATTTTCATGTAAATTGTTAACTTGTTAATTTTCATGAGCAGAGGGCTGTGCCATGTTAGTCATGTTATGCCAGCGGTCGCCAACCGATTGTCAGAGGGAAAATTTTGGTGCTCTGCGGCTCTGGCCATGCCTGGACACAACCGGCCCACTTCCCAATGCAGATTTGGCCCTGCGATGGGAAGTGGGTGGGGTTTTATCATCACTATGGAGGAGGTTTCTATTCTTTCAGTGACACCCGGCTCCCAGTGCATGCGCAGTCAGGAGTCGGTAAATTTAGTGGTCCACAAGACAAAAAAGGTTGGCGACCACTGGTCTATACAGCAGTTTCAATAATTTCTTCCATGAAGGTCCATTTAGACTCTAGGTGATCTATTTATAAAACAGGGAATCTGACATTTTCTCAAACATTCGTTTGGAGGGAAATCATAAGAGAATAAAGCAATAACCCTTAAATGACACATTATTCAAAATGTCCCTTGATATCTGATCCCTCAGGATACGATAAATGGCTGTGGTTTTTCGGGCCCTTCATTCTTCTCCATAGATAGGTGAAGGATAGAGATCTTCTTGAAGGGAAAATTAGGCTGCTTGTTATCGTCTTCCAGCAGATTTGGCGTGATACTAAACCAAAGCTTACTTTATATGAGTTATTTATCTACCTCAAGAGGTTAGGTGCTGAATATATTCTTTTTTTACAGGTGCATAAAGTTATACAGAGGGTTCCTCACGTGGGGTCTGTTGGAAACTGCATCCCGTTAATTTAAGGCCTTTGGATTTTTAGCCCGCCCCAGGTAGGTTTGTCCAATAAGATGTGTGGCCCTATGTTAGGTGAGGGTGCATTTAGCTTCCACCAATAATAAGAGGACCTCAAAATGAGATGGGTTTTGATGTTGGCTTTGAGGCTTTCACTCATATTGATTGATTTGCACAACCAATAATTTGGGAGGATGTTATGGTTGTCCACTGGTTTCATGTGAACTTTGACCCCCAGGGTGGTTTTATCTTTTTCTTTGTATAACTAATTACCTTTCCCTATAAAATTCCTCACGTGCAGGTTATTAAATTGATTGTGAGACACATTTTATGTAATGTTGGGGTTGCTTTGTAAAGCCAAAAACTTTTTTTAATGTTCTAACCATTCCCATTTTTAGAAAAAAAAAACAAATTAATGAGCTAGTCTGAGTTTTAGTGATACAACTTCCCAGTAATAAATTGCCAACATATTCACACCAATGCACATATATAAATAATATTTATACTTATTCTTATGTTTTCACAGATATTAGGAAGCTTCCACAATGAAGAGTAACTGCTGCAAGATACTGTCAGCCATTGTCAGTCGCTTGTTTTTCGGCCTTCATGGAACCCTTATGATAGTTTTTCTTGCAGCAATGCAGGAAAATAAGAATTACCTCCTAATGTTAATTACCATTTTTCTGTTGTTTGTTGAAATGATCATCACACTTTGGAAAACCAAAAAAGGAGAATGGAAGTGGTATTATTATTATTATTATTAATAATAATAAAAATACTAATAAACAGTATTTATATAGTGCCAAGATATTATGCAGCACTGTACATTAAATAGGGGTTGCAAATGACAGATAGATACAAACAATGATACAAGAAGAGGAGAGGACCTTGGTCCGAAGAGCTTACAATCTAGTGAGTTGGGAGAGCAGCAGACAATAGGAGGGGGGCTGTGACAGATGATGATAGGTAGGGAAGTTTGAGAAGGTGCTCTTTTAAATGTGCAGAAAGTAGGAGCAAGACAAATAGGAAGAGGAAGATCCATAGAGTTGGGGACGCTCTAGAAAAGTCTTGAAGCTGTGCATCTGTTGAGGTTATGAGTGAGGTAGTCATTAGTAGGTCATTGGAGGAGTGAAGAGAGCGGCAGGGAGAGTATTTTTTTTACCAGGTCAGGAATGTAAGTGGGACAAGAACTGTGGAGAGATTTGAAGGCAAAGCACAGGAGCTTGAATTTGATTCTCAGGTGAAATGGAAGCCAATGAAGAGAACTACAAAGAGCTGCAGCAAGAGAGGGGCGGTGGGAAGGATGGATGAGTCTGGCTGCAGCATTCATAATAGATTGTAGAGGAGAGAGTTGGTTTAGTGGAATACCAGAGATGATGGATTATCAGCTAATATGATATTATATGTTACTTAATAATATTAAATGATAAAATGTCAATTATAGCTAGAAATATCATTTGGCTATTTAAACTGATATAGTTTACTAGGATAAGCCACTACGGAAATATATACACAATATAATAATGTATATATACATAAATATGCACCCATCAGATCAGATCAGAGCCCACATACTATATGACTTTGAAAAATATTTCCAGATATGACCACCCCATTAGGAATCTGAATTTCCCTACCAACACCACCTGCCCTAGCAAATCACTAGGTTTTAATTAAGAAAGAATTACCCAAGAATAATTATCCCTACTTCTTACCAGAGTTAACAGTCACATGACTGGCATAGGCCACAATTGTGTGGAAGGGATCTTGTTGCAGTACCCATGCTGCTTACTGCTGAACACTTACCATTTGCTGATAGAAATATTCATCATGGGGTCTGTGAGGGGTCCTCACAGAGTTGGTCAGTCTCTTAGTGGAATGTGATGACATAATTAAAGGAGGATTCTTGATCTTCATATCAGAAGATATGATATGCATATTTTAAAGAACACAATCCCTGCCTAGAAAGAGCCAGTGGAATATCATATAAAGCTTAGTCATCATGATTGTAATGACTAAAATCCATTGAGATAAAGGCTAGATAGTGTTGGATGTCCATCGGCCAGGAAATGAGAAAGGTTCAGTCTGTGTCAGCGTGCTGTGCAATCAGAGTAGGCAATTTAAGTACAGAAGCCTGTGGAACTGTGCAAAACTAAAGGTAAGGGTGGAGTTTAACACCAGCAACCAATGCAATTCAATTTCCAGCTAGCAAAGTTTTTTGTGAATGTTCGACGAGCAACACAAGCACCGTTCAGTGTTCAATACTGGCATCTGCCAAGTGTTGGGATGAATTAACTCATGCTCCCATGTACAGTATTTATGTTACTGTGCACTGTCCAATCAAGATGGCCAGAAGAAGAAAGGAAATTTCTGTCACTGTCACCGCTGTTGCATTGCTAAAGTGGAATTTTACCCTGCTATTTACACTTATCTCTGTTCTGACATCATTTTCTTCTTTCTCCTCTTCCTTTTTTGAGATCTTTGGCCATCTTGATTGAGTGGGCTGGGGTGACGTAACTCTAGCGCAGACATGCAAGAGTTGATTCAGTCCCAGCAAGCAGGGACTTCATTCAGTTCCAGAGAAAGCTGCTCATGTGCAGTTTACTGTTTTTGACTTTTCTCTGGAGCAGCGGTTTGCCAACCAGTGGTCCGCAAGAAAATTTTGGTGGTCCGCGGCTCTGGCTGGTGCATCCCTGAGCATGGTCAGGAAAAGGACTCTGCTCAGGGGACTCACAGGCTAGAGCCACGGACCATGTCCCCTGTATCCCAGGCTCAGGGAAGTGGGCGAGTTGTATCTCCGAACACAACCTTTCCCACTCTCCCACTGCAGGCTCAGACCTGGCATCATGAAGTTCTGGCATCATGAAGTTCTGGCATCATGACGTCACTAAAGGAGAATTTTCTTCCCTTTTGAGTGACACCCGTGCATGTGCGGTCCGGAGCCAGCAAATTTTGTGGTCTGCCAGTTCGAAAAGTTTGGCAACCACTACTCTGGAGCGATCAGCCAGGTACTGTATAAATAAACATTGCAGAAGGAACATCATCTACCCATTTCTGCAAATATGCCCTGATTAAGCCAAAACTTTTAAAAGTGGAACTTTTAAAAGTTCAACTTTAACAGATGGGTCTGTCATTGTCACCCATATAGGTCTTCCATTGTCACCCACCTGGGAAAAAGAAATGAACAGTTACATGACAGCTGTTTTTCATTTTTAGGTATAAGCCTAAATCTAAAACTGAAATCTTTAAACAGGGGCAAAGGGTTGTGATTTATTTGACAAATGGAGCTCTAATTTAAAATTCAGATTAGGAGTACAGAGGTGGGTTAAGTTTTCAGATATAGAAATGCAGATGTACATTTCACTTGAAGATACCATAGCTGAGAGTAAATATACCACTATGCGGCATCATTCACAAAACTTTATCCTCCTGTCCTCATGTGCTCTGCACCAATCTGATCAACTCCCATAGCCCTTGGCACTATATAAATACGATTTGTGCTGTAAATTCCAAAAGAAACAGGTAAACAAATACATTTTCACAACATAGACAGTGCCATTGCACTCAAATTAATGTAAAGTTTTTATCATCCAAATAGAAGGAAGATATGACCTGATACTAGTAATATTTCTTATATTGGGTAAAAAAAATGTTTTAGTGGATGACACCCACCGAATGAACAGCCAGGGCTTTCAGAAACAGAGGTTAGTTATGGCAGCTTTCAGGCTGAGATTGAGGAATCCTAAATGTTACATGTTTACCTGAAGTACATCGGCCAGTAGTTACTACATAGTATAAAAAAGCCACTTTCCAAAAGTTTTTGGAAATCTGCCATGTTTTTCACATACCAGTGAACAATAAAAATTTAAAGTCATGTATTAAACGTAGGTTAGCAATATGTAAAAGACCAGACTGTCTGTTTTTAAAATTTTTGAATATTTTGGTAATATGTCAATATCCTGTTAATACAACTATTGAATAGGTGCTTCCGTTCTGCTTCTGGCACCATTGGAAGACCACTCAGTCAAAACTTTGCCTACCTCCACCAAAAGGCCTTTAGAAGAAGAGGACATTGCTCCAACTTCAGGAGCTTAGGGAAAAGATATAAAAAAAACAATGTTCTGTATCATCCACTCCTTTCAGCACTCTCTTGAAGTGTGCAGAAGTAATGTTCTGTCTGCCTATACCATTAAAAAGTTATAAAAAATTAATACAAAAAAATAAGTCAGTTACAATTCTTTTAAGGCAAACAACATGCCCTAAAATGCCATTTTAAAACTTTAACTTTGGTCAGTCTAGGAACTAAAGTCCTAAGTTAATGTGATCCTGAGACCTAGGGATTACCCAGGAAAGTAGAAAACTAGTTGAGAATAAAAAAAAGTATATGGATGCACTACAGGAAGGATGCAAACCCCAAGTCCTAAAGGTTGGAAACAGGGTTAAGAAATATAACATTAATTTACATGTATCTCCAGAACCTAAATAAAGCCAGCAGGCTTCTCAACCCATGATTTATATATCATTTTTAGAAGGACTGGTCAATATATAGTAATTTGTCACCAAATGTTGTATTGTTTTATTAAAAACCATAATATTGTACCTGATGACCTTGTGTTTCAAAATAATCTTTACATCATTGGGCAGAACAGTGGCTCAGGGGTTAGCACTCTGTCTTTTGCAGCGCTAGGTCCTAGGTACAAATCCCAACCAGGACACTATCTGCATGCAGGTTCTCCCTGTGTCTGCATGGGTTTCTTCCCACATCTCAAAAACATGCAGTCAGGTTAATTGGCTTCCCCCTAAATTGACCCTAGACTACATTCATGACGTATGACTATAGTAGGGACATTAGATTGTGAGCTCCTTTGAGGGACAGTTAGTGACATGACTATGGACTTTGTACAGTGCTCTGTAATATGATGGCGCTATCTAAATACTGTGTAATAATAATTGCAAGCAATTCTAAATTTTTGTTCCACTAGTAACCTACATCTATTACGTTCTAGGTTTTCCCCGATGGTGTTTATCTATCTGTGTTCTGTTCTTCCTTCTATTTTTATCATGGAACTGGAATTCCTAGAAATCAGAATTAATATGAGCAATACAACACATCATGAGTGTATGGACAGTGTAGGTATTTTTTTTTTTTGATTCACCTATTAGGTAAAGTTTATATCTGTGTAAAATAAAAAAAAATATTGGTTTATTATTATAATATGGTTTAAAAAAACTGCTTATTTAATTGGGGGTCCTTGATTTTAAAGCTGAGCACTAGTTTAATGGTTGCTGATTTGAGAAGATATAAAAGAGAGAATTTCTTACCTTGCTTCCCCAGCAGCCAATGCTCCTCTCTGGTCCCATCCCAAGATATAGACAGGCATTTGAAAACCCTGGTCCTACATTGTACAGGATCATTACACTGGTGAAGTTACAAATATAAATCTGCCTGTCTTGAAAGGCTGGCTACAGATTTCACTGCCCAGAGATACCGGGTGCCCCATGCTAGCCAAATTAGCCATTCACCCATCTTTTCCCCCGTCTCTAGAACAGAATGGCATTTTGCATTTTCATTCATCTGTCATTGCAAACGATCACAAAAAATTGCTTCCAACGACAGACATGTGAATTTGGAAAGGGTATTACCGGTCCCCTACCCACATCACCCTGTTGCAAGAGAGTAAAAGCAGAACACTAATGAATTCATTCCTTGGACATCTCACTAATACGCACCAGTCTTGTGTCCTGTGCTAATTCTCTTTTCCCATCTTTAGGCCTGATTTACTAAAGTGTTCAGATGCTGGAGAGGATACACTTTCATCAGTGAAGCTGGGTGATCCAGCAAACCTGGAACGAATTTCTTCGCTATTTCCCAGCAAGTGTTTTAAATCCAGGACCAGATCCATTCCATGTTTGCTGCATCATCCAGCTTCATTGATATCAGTATATCCTCTGTAGCCTTGGAGAGCTTTAATAAAACAAGTCTTTAGAGTTCAGTAGACCTCAAGAGGATAATTCCAAGTCAAATTATTAATTTCTATTATATTTTTTTTAGTATTTTATCTGCTAGGTATTCATGTATACATAGTACTGTATGCAAGCCCAATTAGTATATAATAATTTCAACTTGATCTAAAAAGTCAAAGTTTTTCTTCTTTTAGTTAAAGCCACAAATATACAAATTCTTCTTTTTGATGTACTATTTTTCTCTCCCTCAGGTTCATACAGAATACTCCACTGAGATTCAAGCCCTGGAGGAGACCTTGATTTTGGTCCTGGTCTTAGGACGCTGGTTGATGCCAAAAGGTTACATGAACAGAGACCAGCTCTGTCAACTTCTCTTGACGTACCTTGCATTGGGGGCGGACATATTGGATATTTTACAACTTATCAAGGAGACAAAAATCAATACAAACAAGCCTGCTACTGTTGTTGGTTTGTGCCTTTTTTCCTGGGCAATCCTACAATTCACAATAGTGTTAACTCAGACAGCGTCACCAAAATCTCAGATAACAAGCCCCGTGGAAGCATCACCATCAACAAACAACCGAACGAGACCCGCTACACCCGTCTGTTGCACTACTGAGATATGGAGTGTGATTGTGACAGTTGGAATGCAAGATGGACCATTTCTCATATACCGAGTTTACTTGGCCACTGCAGAGGGAGTTTTTAATGAATCTCTGACCTTTTTTGTTTGTAAAAATGCTTTGACAGTTATTATTGAAATATACAGAGTTAGTATAATTCTGGGCAGGGGGAGATGTAAAAGGAAAAAATCTCAATCTGCTGCTGTAGCTAACCAAACAAATAATGCTGAAACTGAGATGACATAATGAGCGGTGGTCCCTATAGTTCAAGGAGATCATGCACAAGGTTCAGTAGGGGACATGTATCACACACAATACCTACAACTAGACCTAAATCAGTTTATAATTTCAATGCAATGGTAACTTTGGATATTAGTGACCCCTTCAGACCTGGCAGATAACTGGGACAAGTTTTCAGGTTTACCACTGAATTATTACTGCAAATTAGACAGATTTGTACTCAGATGCACAAATAGGAAGTGGCAGGTTTTATTCTGCCCCTGTTCTATTCTGTTTTAGAACAGCATTGTCTTTTTGTTCATGCTTGCCTGCCTTATGTTCTGTTCTACAAAACAAATACATGTGCCCAAAGAAACACACACGCTTGGATTTGGGAACCAATACCGAAGGATTTAGAATGCAGTGTTTGAACTGGGTTTGTAGTGATATACTGGGCCTGATTTATTAAAGCTCGCCAAGACTGGAGAGGATACACTTTTATCAGTAAAGCTGGGCGATCCAGCAAACCTGGATCGGATTTCTTCAAAGTCATTTGCTATTTGTTAATTTGTTAAACATGCTTTCTTTAAATGTAGTATGGAAATGGCAATAGGAATGCAGCTTACCTGCCCTTTTGTTCATCATAATGAAATCAAGTGATCAAGTGCAAGTAGGTCTAGAAGGTCTCCATTGATGTTCTTCTTGTACTTTCTGACATATTGCATATTGCCTAATCATGAGCATTTGTGTGTGTTGGCGAACTCTGTGTCAACAACAAAATCTATGGGTGGCCAAGCATTAAAAATCCAAAAAGTGTCAGGGTAAGTATTAGTATGTCATTAGCATTCACCGAAGGATGGCCTTTAGAGATTTAGGGGCCCCATACTAGATTAAATTCCTTGGCCTCCCTTCCCTATGTCCAAAAGTTTTACCATTGCAAAAGCCAAGTTCTTGTGACCAGGGCCCAGAACAGTACCCCTTGTTCTCCCTTTATGGGGGCCTGGGTCACAGTCTGGAACCCTTAATCATGCACAATGAGCCTGATTTATTAAAGCTCTGCAAGGCTTGAGAGGATACACTTTCCACATTGAAGATGGGTGATCCAGCAAACCTGGAATGGATTTGCTATTTGTTAGCAAATGTTTTCAATCCTGGACCAGACCCACTCCAGGTTTGCTGGATCACCCAGCTTCACTGATAAAAGTCTATCCTCTCCAGCCTTGGAGAGCTTCAATAAATCAGGTCCGTTGCATACATTACATATATGATGGTGACACAATATAATGTTTTGTATAATCTTTTGATTTTCCTAATTCTGTACAGGAAGCAATGCGCCGGCAGCTTTTCTGACCTTTCTGAAAACAACACCTAGATTTTCAGTGAAAGACCTTAAATCTACCATCATACATAATTGTAGGATGTAACTTCATCTATGGTTTACAAACATTTTGAATAAGAAAATACATGTTGAATGAAAATGTTGATTTGTTTGTTTTAGAACAGTAAAAGTTTTTCTGTCAGATACATTTCTTTATACCTCTATTAAAGTGTATGTAAACCCTAACAAAGATATTTTACTATTTGGTCTGTTAAACACACAATTAGAAGCAATTTTATGCATCCGTGTAAAAATATCTGTTGAACCTGTCAGAACCAT
The DNA here is from genome assembly GCF_032062135.1 of Pyxicephalus adspersus. NCBI lineage: Eukaryota > Metazoa > Chordata > Amphibia > Anura > Pyxicephalidae > Pyxicephalus > Pyxicephalus adspersus. The sequence goes on from NC_092868.1 coordinate 43,363,651, forward strand.
TTTGTGCCTTCTGTACACTTCATTTGTTATTTAACCTTCCAAGTTCTAATCCCGGACTGCAGAATGAATATCAATGATATTGCAGTTCAAGTAAATGAATAGCTATTGTTTTAGGTATTTACAGATTCTTTAAAGGAATAAAACAACAATATATGTTTTTTTGTCATTTTGTTACCTTGATGTACACTTTTTTTCACATTACTTTATTTTCCTTTTAGTAAGGGTCAAAAATACATACATTCATAGAAAACCATTGTCAATCCAGAAGGGTTAGAACTATCAACAAAAAACATTAGCGCAAAGGCATACATATACCCATAGTTCTGATTATATGGCATTATACAGTATACAATATAGACATATCATCTAAAGAGGCATATATCTTTAGGTACACAGATACCTCCTATGTTCTAGAGCAGTGGACGCCAACCTAGGGGTTGTCACGGCCAATAATTTCACGGACTTTGGACTGTGCATGGGCGGGGACCCGCGTGTCACTCAAAAGAGAAGACACTTCCCCCAGAGTGACGTCATAATGCCAGAATCCACCTACTCTTCCATTGCAGATCTGAGACAGAGACACACCCGCCCACCTCCCCGAGCCTGCAATCCATATGGGGGACATGGTCCGAGGCTCTAGCCGGTGCGCACCAACTAGAGCCGCGAACCACCAAAATTTTCTTGTAGACCAGACCACCGGTTGGCAACTGCTGTTCTAGACAGTCTACAAATAACTTCCAATAGAACCAAGTAGCTTCAAACCTCTCTGTCTTGTCATGAAGGCTCGCAGAGAGGTCTTCCATTAACATTATCTCAATATTATTGTGGGCTATAGAGTGGTAGGCAGGGGATTTCCAATTCAGTGGGCTGCAGATTTTGGCTGCAATTAGAAGCTGCCTAACCACTGAAATTTTGTGAATTTTAAGTGATAAGGGAAATTGGTATTTCTCACCACAGACCAGAAGAGCCACAGGACTGGGCAAGACTAGAATGTATGGAGCATGGAACCCACCTCTTCATCACACCTCCAGCAGCAGTCAGATATAGTTGGGTAAATTTGATGGGGATGAACAGGTGTACGTTACCATTTGGAAAGAATTTTGAAATTGAGCTCTAGGATTGTGCTGCAGGATGAGTGCTGGGCCAGCCAAATGTTTATCCTCTGTTTTTGAGGGGTTTACCTTGATGTATACATTATTGAATATAGATACCTCTAGAATTACAATGTAGAATGATTGCATGTATAAGCATTTTATCTTAAAGTGTATCTAAAGTACTTTGTTCTTCAGGTGTTTTTTGATCTCTCCATAAGGAGATTCATCCTATTTGTTCTGATGACCACTGAATTTAGAAGAAATTCCAAAATAATAGGTTGGACACAGAATAGGAATATATTTTCACTTGCCTCATGTTCTGTTTCTGAAACAAAGGCCATGATTTAATAAAGTTCTCCAAGGCTGGAGAGGATACACTTTCATCAGTGAAGCTGGGTGATCCAGCAAACCTGGAATGGATTTCTAAAAAAAGTCTTTAGCTATTTGTTAGCAAATGTTTTCAAGTCTGGACCAGATCCATTCTAGGTTTGCTGGATCACCCAGCTTCACTGATGAAAGTGTATTCTCTCCAGCCTTGGGGAGCTTTAATAAATCAGGGCCAAAATGTAAAGGAAATTCTCCCAATGGAATAGGTTTAAAAACATATATTGTAAGTAGGACAATTAAATATGAAACCATTTTCGAAATGTGTATTACTTACTCTGGTATACCTATGTAGGATCTTAAAAAAATATGTATATAGGGGAAAGGGGTCAGTTTACCCTGTGATATGGTTTTTACCCACCCCAATAGTGACGACATAGGGGAAAAGCCAGTCCTGGACCTCATCCTGCAGACTCTTTAGCTTGCATTAGCCAAGCCCTTCAAATGTCTTTGGTTGTGATCTGGTTCTCTCTCTCTTTTGGTATGGTATTTGGTGGCCAGAATAAACAGTTCTTCTTGACTTGGCAAGGTGACCGTATCTGCTGAATCTTGGGTAGTTTCCTTTTTTATTCAATAAGATGGTGGGCATATGGACTTAGACATTGTTTTGTTGTATGCTTCCTCTTCCGTGATTTGTACACTGATGTGGGGCTATTTTTCCATTTACATCTAATATGTAACTCGGGGATTACCTGTATTTTAAACTGACTTTTTTATTAATATAACAAAACGTTACCTAAAACATACCTAAACTCAACATTTTCACTGTACATAAAATGGTGGACAACCCTTATATGTAAAGGGAAAATCTTCTCAAAATGATCAAACGCAAGCGCAGTGAGATCAGCTCTCTTTTTCCCCCTTTACAGCAAGCTACATCCCCCCATCTCGCACCTGCTCAGTGCGAGATCGGGTGACGTGACAAGAAGACAGAGGAAGAAAACAGAAGTGAAGAATGAAGATGGTGGCGTGGGACGACGTGGGGCGGTATCGCGGGAAGGCCAGCACTATCGAGGGAATAAAGGTAAGTGTCTTTGTTTTCGGTTTAGTTCCGCTTTAACTGTGATAACCCTCAGTCAAATCTGGGCATCTGGCCAACTTAGCTTCTTCTGCTTTATCTGTACAAACAAGCTACACTGAGTGTATAAAGAACCACACCTTATCATAAGTGATCAAAGCCTCAAAAACATTTAGAGGCAATTTATGAAATGGCGAGCATTGTGTTCTCCCCGGCAAGATAATTTGCACAAATAATGCCTTTCTTTCTGTTCTGTTTCTTTCTATTCACCTAATCCACTGAATGGAGTTTCTAAACATTATTTTAGGTTTAATCAAATCATTACTGATCATCATCATAAAAAGTTTGATTGCCCTTACCTAAATGTGCCAAAACAAAAAAAAGGGGCTCTTTTTTCTGATTACAAGTTTTGGATAAAATGGTATTTTAGTCAAAAATAGTTCTTGTATTTATTATTGTACATGGATGCAATAGACCTGATTTATTAAAGACTGGAGACCATAGACTAATATGGAGGAACCTGTCCATAGACAATGATTTCTTAAAAATAATTTGCTTAATAATTGGCAAATGTTTTCAATCCTGGACTAGATCCTTTCCAGGTTTGCTATATCACCCAGCTTCATTCATGATAGTCTATGGTTTCCAGTCTTGGAGAGCTTTAATAAATCAGGACCATTGGAGGACAAATTGGGACACAGACAAGATCTTCTAAAACTTTAGGTTATTTATAACTTCATATCACAGGATATTCAGTGTTCACAATCTTCAAGTATATGTGCCTAACAATCTGCATGCAACTGGCTAGAGGCTTTTCATGTTTTCAGGTACCACTTTTGCTTTTGAAGGCTCCATTTATTTTTTGCTTGAATCCTATTATTTCTCACCCACCCAGCAAAACAAAAGTATTTTTTGGAAGAAAACTTACTATGCAGAAAAAAAGTGTAATTTCCTAGACACTTCTTCTGCCTTAGCCTGAACTTCCTTTGCAAGCAGACAAATAGTATCCAGGTGTAGATACTTTCATGATCAGCGGAGTCAGGAGAAGTACCCCAGCTGGTGAGGACCACCAAAATTTTGTCCACTGGTTGGCGACCACTGCTATACAGTACATAGCACTCTTTTTTGGAAAACAAACAAATCAAAGTTTGGAGATCTTGCTTACTGATCCATCATCTAACATTTAGTGTTTAAATCTCCACACTTTTAGTGTTTAAATCTTCTCAGGGATATAATTGGGTAGTAAAGTATTGAAAATGAAATTTCTTAGCAAGGGATGTTTAAAAGTATTTGTGCAATTTGCAATTAAGGTAAATCTTCACAATGCTAGTTCAATGCATTACTGACACAGCTTGTCCCAACTCATTTTTCTACTTTCTAAGTCTGTAATTTTTTAAAAAAACTTCTATTCTCTCTTTGGATACACATTTTTTTTTACAGATCACTAAAAGTTTAATGGTGGCCCACTTGGGATCTCTGAACTTGACCCCCAGTGTTCCTATGCTTACATGCTTATAAAGTAAAGCGTTAATCTTTGACTGTATTCCAAAACACAGTAATCTTCTATGTGTTTCCACCCACTAGTTATCTCAGTGGAAAAACAACGGTCCACATTCAACAGCTGCAGTTAAGACACATTGCAATGCCCATAGTGCTCCAGACAAATTCTGCCAATTCTTTCCAGGTAGGTTTCTTTCCTAATACCCTTATTAATATTGTTGCTTATCATTGTATATGATACACACACAAACCCTAACCTATTTTGCTCTTGTGGGGAGTTTATTACTCATCTAAGTTCACCATCAGGGTTCCTGGGCAGCACCTTTTTCAGGAACTGGTATTCCTGCTCTGCAAATGCTGTCGTCAACCAGTTCTGGATTGCAAGAGTATCACACCAATGGACAACCAATATTAAGTATCCGTGTCACCAAACAAGGACCCTTCCTCCTGTACGTGGAAGAGGTGAAAAGACTTGGCTAGGTACGCACCTGCAATAATTCTCGTTTGAAAACAAACTATCAATGATTATTCCAGATTATTTTGAATGATCGTTTTGTGCACAATTCTGTACATGCTGTAATGATACAATCAATCAAATATAATCCACCAATAATGTACACACTAGATACGATCATTTGAACATAGTGACATGTAGAGGAGAAAGTGTATCAAAGAACAATCCACAATCACTGAACGACTGTACACACAATAGATTACGAATGATCGTTGCCCAATCAGATCTTCTGGGACGGTCGTTTATTTCTAGCGAGATTCCTCGTTCGTCGGCGTCATTGTGCACTTTCTTTGTTAACAATTATCGAACGATCTGTGGTAGATTGTTTGTTTCCAACAACAGTTATAGCACGTGTGTACACAGCCTTAGAACCCAAATATCATATGACTGTGAATTTAGGAGTGCATTTTGATTTTTAAGTTTTTATTTTTATATTAGCTCCTTCGAAAGACTGGGGAAGAGGAAGAGATGAGAAGTCAGCTTTAAGTGTAGAGGAGAAAAACCTGTTAAAGTGCATGTAAACTAAAATAAATAGACTAACTTGTGTTTTATAATCTCTTTAAATTTGCTAAACTAAAAAAAACATTGATTCTGACGGACATTCTAAAAGCATGTAAATTGCTGTGCCAGTTGAAAGCAAAGATATAAAAAGTGTAAAAAACGAAGACATGGACAACCACCACATCTAAGAGCTTGCATGCTGAAATATTATATAAACAGTATGTATTAAAATGTTGCTTTTCGGTAGCTACTGGATATTTATATACTATAAAAATAGAATTGTTTAAAATATACTATATGGTATGAAATAATATATATATTAGCATGAATAAGTATTTCATCCTTAGTGATAGCATCTTCAATGTATTGATGCTCTGCTCTTTAATCAACAATCTGGTGAATAAGTAATGAAACAGATCTTTGTTTCTTACAGTCATTTATTAGTTAGGCGAGTACCATTAATCATCATTTTGGGGTAGAAGGGTTTGGGGTAGAGGTGACACAGAAAAGTAACAAGGTTAGGTAGGTATAGCTTGATTTAGTTATTTCCTCTGGGTATGAACTTTGACAGTCCAAGCACATGGTCCTCCTTGGCATGACTAGGTAAACCTGTTGGCTATGTTTATGGGACTTTTTTTCCTTTTTTATTTGGTTACTTTTATATTATTTCCAATTATATGGTGACTGCCTTTAGCTATTGCTTTTTGCAAGCCTCTACCAATCCAGTGGTGAATTTACGTTAAGCTACCCTGAAGCTTTCTATTTGCATCATATCCTGGGTTATTTAATTGAATATTACATCAACATGACATCTAATTAGTTGTTCTATTAAAGACCTAACAAATTTGATTTCTTTGCAATAAAAAATTAAGTATTAAATATATAACTATAAAAAGGTGTATTCAATTCCATGCAAATTAATAGGAATAGTACACTTTAATATGTGAAAAGCAATACCACTTTTCATGTTCGGTATTTGCATGTATCTTGAAGATATCATTTTCTGTCCACAAAAGAAGTGAATTAAAATAGACTTTTGATACATTAGCTTTTTAAAAAAGTTATTTAACAGTGATAAGCCTTGTCCTGTTCTGGGCTTCTGGACAAATTAGCATTGTATACCTTATCTATATACACAGGCAGGCTGCTCTGAATATCTAATCATGTATCACATCCTTATCATAAGAGAATCAAGTCTCAAGGAAATTAAGCTTAAATTTCTAATTAAAAAAAGAATAGAAAAATGTATTGTGCAACCAAAAGCTATTTGTTATATCACTTACTTCTTATTTCTTATAGACACAACCACAGCAACAATAAAGTCTGCAGTTATGGACCACTACTGTCTATGCAGAAGGAACAGTCTTTCTCAAGTGGTCTGACATGCACCCTATTTAGTCACAACTTATTTTGTGAAGCTTATTAATTGAGCATGGCCGGGCAGAGAACATGCTGGACTGCAGCAGAGGGACCACTGCTCTCATACAAAGAGCAACAGAACGTAGAGCGCACCTATCACCACATAGGTTATAAACTTTATAAAGGGCGGCTAACCCTTATCATGATGTATGTATGTATGTTTCTTTTTAATATATTTTTACAATTTTTTAAACATTTTTTGGAGAGGATCCCTTCCATCTTTACTGCCGCGGCAGTAAAAACTGAAGGGGAAATCCGCAGACTATTGGGATACATATGGGCCTTTCCCATACAGGGAATGTAAAAAAAAGTTCTTGATCCCACACATGCCGGGTGAGATCAGCACTTTTTACATTTTCAGGAAGACACTTCACCCAATCTCGCACCAGTGCAGTGCAAGATCAGGTGACGTGAGCAGAACTTGGAAGACAGTAGATGGCTGCGCATGGGACTTACTGGACTTGGTTTGTGGAGAGATCAAGGACTTTCACCAGTAAAGGTTAGCAGTATTTTTTTTTGTTTTGGTGATAGTTCTGCTTTACCTACAAACTACTGACTGGAGACAAGCTGCTACAGTAAAATATTTAGCTTACTAAATGTATCTGTATAAAGATAAATAATATAACATTAAGTTTTGCTTGAACCCTTATACAGTCATGTAAAAAAGAAAGTACGCCTCTACATATTCTAGGGCAGGGGTCCCAAGCCTTCTGACAGTTGGGCCGCGAGAACACAGAGACCAGCAGTGGTCCATGGTTCTGGCCAGTTCACCCCCCAGTGGGGTCAGAAGGACCCTGCTTGGGTGGGGGGCGCACAGGTCAGAGCCGCGAACCATGTCTCCCATGCACGGTAGGCGGGTTGTGTCTCGGGACACAACCCACCCACTCTCCCATCAAAGGTTTAGACCTGCGATGGGAGACTGGGCAGGTTCTGGCATTATGACATCACTCAGGGGGAAGTTTCTTCTCCATTAGGTGACACAGGACAGCATGTGCGGTCCCGAGTCCGTAGATTTAGAGACCTGTGAGCTGTAAAAGGTTGAGGGCCACTGTTCTGGGGTTTTGCATAACAGGGCACAATAAAAAAATCATCCTCTCCTTAGCAATATCTAAAGTTATTTCAAGCTAATCTCAGATGTAAAATGACGTACAGAGTCTACCATCACATTTTTAATTATTTGCAAAACATAAAGCCAGAATGAAGAAGCCAAGTGTGAAAAAAAAGTACACCCCACGATTCAGTGGTTTGTAGATTCACCTTTAGCAGCAATCATTTTCTGAATGAATTTATCATTCTTTCTCAATGATGTGGGGCAAATCTTCTCTCTTACTCTTTACAACATTTCTTCTGTTCATTTGTGGAAACCCAGAGGTGCTTTAAACTTTTTTTTAATACAAACCATTATCTCTTAAACTTGCTTCTGATACTACATATTATGAAATCAATTATATAGCACTTGTTCCTTCAGAAGCAGAGTGAAATCATTTGAAGCTATCAAATAACATTACATTATTCCCACTGTGAAGAAAGCATTTATGGCTAAGAACCTACCTTCCACTGTTCCATTAAGTCTGTGAGCTTGCATATAAAAATAATCCCAGTACTCAGTGAGATGTTCAGACCCTGGATGCAGACTATGATAAACACGGATTTTCTCTTTAATAACATAAATAGACAAAGGCTTAAGGAGGCGGCAGGTAAGCCATTATACCTTAACTGGTGGAACTTTATACTGCATGTTGCATGGAAAGATCTGAAGATGTTAGATCTGGTATGTAAAATTTGTGTTATTTGTGTGCTGATTTTCTCAGTTTAGAGAGAAAGTGCAACAAAATATAATTAGGTAATTAATTCATGTGGTTTACTGCTCTTTGTGTCTGTGCTTGGCATTGTTAAAAAGCCTTGTTCTTTCTTTAAGAACATTTAAGGTAATTGTTACTAAGTAATAATATGAACCTGCAGAACTTCGCTATTTAGCTGTTTAGTTTTGAAGAATAACCAAACAAAAGCCCATAAAATTAGTGGGGCTGGAAAAGTACAATATGTATAAGTACAAAAATAATGAGCAGTTTTAAACAATTTGAAGGGTATATAAAACCCAAAACATAAATGTAATATATTGTATCTTACAAGTCATTAGATGTGATGGCTGAATTTCTTTTCATACTAAGAAAATTTTCAGCAAGTACAGAAAATGCCAGTTGATCTTGCAAGAAATGAAATTATGAAAAAAGTATTATCTTTTTCTTTACAAACTATTCACTAACTACTATCTCCATCAACAGCCATGCAGTAGAAATATTTGAAGCCCAGTCTGTTTGACAAGCATGGCTTCCTCTATATTTTTTGCTCTCACCTTCCGGTGACACTGGACATTTTTTGCTTCCATTGACCAATGACACCAGCTTTTTACTACCAATAACAGCAGGACATTTTATTAGCCACCAGCAGTGGGGCATTTTTTTTCTTTCTCCCACCAATGACCAGTGACCAATGTCACCAGGATTTTTATCCCACAATTATCACCAATGCTGAGCTTTTATTTTTTTGCAATGCACTATGTTTTACAATTTTAATCAATACAATCCAGAGTTGGCTTAGACAGAAAGGATGTGTAATAGAAAATGTAATAGAATTGTTTTTAAAAGTGATATTTGCTCTGAGGTTTATGTAAAACTTTAATCTGCATTATAAATGATAAGTAGATGATGACTTCATGTAACCATGCCTTTTTAAGCTACATGCAGTATTCAGTTCTATGAAGCTATGACCGTTATATACATAGAGAATATTGGGGATGGGTCATGCACAAGCAAATTATTGTTTCTTTCTTTGCAGTATGTTCCTTTTTAGAAGGATGTTGGTAGAAGTGTTTAAACGTGTTCTCAAAAGCAGATGGAGATTTATCCAGCACAAGCAACAGGGAACTAAAGTTCAGATGGAGATATTAAAGTTTGAGGATATATTCTCCCCAAACCCTTGTGTGACAAAAGGTAACTACGTCTGGAAGCTGGTAGACATTTTCTATCTGCTTTTGAGAATACATTCAAACCCTTCCCAACTTCCCCACACTCCCAACTTCCAATTTTTGTGGTCTCTCTTGAGACCCTCTGTTTGAGTTTGGTTGGCGTTTGTCCTGTCATGATAGCCTTCCATGCTTCTTGTGCTGTTTCCTGACCAGGTTTAAGTTGCACCATTTCAACTTGGTGTATACTTTATTCATTCATTTTGTACATAACTATTCCCTGATGAAGCAGGTTTAATCGTCGAAACATGTCGAATTGTACAAGATTGTTATCAAATTCTTTATAAGGCTGCTATAGTCTATACTTATTATTAGAGTAACTCGTATATTCAGCCACAAACTGTATACTGAAAGTAAAAGCATTAAAACATGGCTTAAAACGAGGTACCAGGTCTTCACCAGGGCACCCAGCAAGGGGTGATGGGCCAGTAGCCTGCTGCTGGGGGTCACTAGGTCGCAACCCTTAGGGTCACTACCTGAGGAGGAATGCTGGAGGGGACTCGGTGTAGAGACAGGTAGCAGGCGAATGCAACAGGTCAGGGCAGGCAACAGACAGACAAGGTCAGATTCCAAGCACAGGTCAGGGCAGGCTGCAGACAGAAGTGGTCAGGTTATAGGCACAAGTCAGGTCAGAAATACTAGGGGAGCAATGCAGGGTATCAAGGTAGCTGGTGCAAAGTCACAGCACCAGCCTCCATTACTGCTGAGACTAAATAGCCTCTGCCCCTTTAGGGGCTCCTTCTCCCTGTGCTGTGTCACTGTGAGCAAGACAGGAAGTGCTGCATGTATTGTCAGCCAGAGAGAAAGAGTGAGTGCTGCGTTTGGCAGCTTGACAGGGTACACAGGCGCGGGATGCAGCAGGATGGTTTAGCAGGGGCCACTGTGGGAACCGACAGGTATGTGACAGAGGCTCTATTTTATCCTGTTTACTGTCTTGTGTTAGTGTTTTCAAAAAAGATGGTATAACTAAAAGTTTTTTATATATGAATTATCTTACATATACTGCCCTAAAAGTCCCACATAAAAAGTTATTTGCAATATGTGTTTCTATAGTACGAGGGGGTGCTGAGAAGTTCCTGCCTTTGCCCGGAAAGAAGAGAGCCAGAGTTATGAAATTTCACATTTATTCAACATATTCCCCCGAGACTGATGCACTTGGTACAGCGTAGTTGCAGCTTTTCTAGGCTGTTCAAATAAAAGTCCTTTGGTTGGGCTGCAAATCAGCTCTCAGCAGCATCTTTGACGTCAGAAATGTCCTCAAAACGTTGCCCCTTCAGGTGTTTCTTCAAATTCAGGAACAGATAATAGTCCGAAGGGGCAAGGTCAGGTGAGTAGGGGGGATGGTGGACCAATTGGAAACCCAAGGTGTTAAATTTGGCAGCCACAACGTTGGACAAGTGCTCAGGTGCATTGTCCTGCAAAAAAAGGATTCTTTTGGTCAACTTTCCATGACGTTTCGACTTAATTGTCTTCTTCAGCTGGTCCAGGAGGTTACCATAATACTGTCCGGTGATATTAGAGCCCTGAGGTAGGTAGTCCACCAACAAAATACCGTCTCTGTCCCAGAAAATGGACGCCATTACTTTTTTGGCCGATTTCTGGGTTCTGAATATCTTCGGCCCTCTGTGGCGCCATTCCTTTGACTGTTCCTTGGTTTCAAGACCATAAATGTGGAGCCAGGTTTCAACCTCAGTCACTAACCTAGCTAAGAAGTCCTGTGCAGCTTCAAAATGGGCCAAAACGGCTTTTGATGCTTTAACTCGTTCCTTCTTCTGATTCTAACATTTCGTCACCCATTTCGCTGAAAGTTTGCGCATGTCTAGGGTAGTGGTGATAACAAACCAAACACACTCCCGTGAGATGTCATGTATCTGGGCTATCATTTTTGCGGATATTCGCCGGTCCCTGATAATCAGCTCATGGACAGCATCGCAGATTGCCGGGTCAGTTGAAGTTAGGAGGGCGCTCACTGTGGGGCTCATTTTCAACTGTGAAATGCACAGTCTTGAAAGGAGATATCCAGGTTGTGACAGTGCTGTAGGAAGGACACTTTTCCCCCAGTATTTGTGACATCTCAGTGTGAATGTCCTTTGCTGACTTTCCCTGGAGAAACAAAAACTTCATGACAGCCCATGAAGCCCAGCTCCGTGAAACTTGCTTGTGCCCCGGCCATCACAGCTTCTCACTAAAAGAAAAAAGAGTTTTAAGAATCGCAAAGACATGATATTTGCACAGTTGCATACTAAGATTTTAGGCTGTCGTGTGCCCCCACACTCATTTTTCGATTTCATCTGTAAGGGGGCAAAGCCAGGAACTTCTCAGCACCCTCTCGTAAATTAGGGATGTTGACAGTAAGTGATTAATCTTTAGATTTGACAAGAAATCACCAATTTTTTTTTGTAAATATCCGATTTACCCTATATCACATCATAGATATAGTGAAACACAATTGTATCGGTACAGGAGCCTAATGGCACTGCAGTTCTGCATTGATTTAATAAAGTGTAATGTTTATTTCATTCCCCTGGTGAACAAATTATAGGTTGAGACCTGCAAGATGCATCACCACATTGGACTTTACCAAGTGGTACTGGCAAATATCCTTGATCAAGGATTTAAAGGGAGAAAACTGCATTCCCCATTCCTGAGCAGCTAGTTTCAGTACATTAGAATTATTATTATTAAAATTAATTTTATTATTATTAATAATAAACAGGATTTATATAGCGGCAACATATTACGCAGCGCTGTACATAATCCAACCAGGTACTGTGTAGTTGGCAAGGTAAAGAATCTGGTTGTTACTTGCAACTTTTTTGAAGTTTTGCCACTTGCATCTGTACATATTAGCTTATTATCCCGGCAAGCAGTGAACCAGAACCAAATCCTTAGCATGGACTATACATAAGTATATCTTATTTTATCTATAGTAGGGAGGTTAAGAGGGGGAAAATCCAATGTATGAAAATTAAACATGTGAAAACTAATTGATGGGATAAAACAGGTCACATGCTAGTGCCTCGCTCAGTGTATATAAGGAAAAAAATTGAAGAAGCCGCCCTGCGAGATGTTGCATGCCTATCTAATAAAGAATAGACAAATACCATAAAAACATTTGTAATTTTATTTTAATATTTTTATTATAAAGGTATGAACGTTTTTATGATATATGTGTATTCTTACATAGCTGAAAATGCAACATTTTGCATTCTTGTATTTTTCAATAATTTTTTATCTATATAGAAATCTATATTCTACATGCTTATTAAAGGACTCAGGAATTTGTAAAGGTTTAAAAGACAATTTTTATATTATTGATGCTAAAATTTGTGAGTCGCCATGTCACACTTTTCTTTTTCTCACTAAAGAGCAGGTGCCTCTCTCCTGTGCATGCGGGCAGTTCTGACCCTGGGCGTGCCTGCTCTTCCAAGTTTTATCAGTTTTGTCCAGCCCCCTGGCCAATAGGAAAATAGCCTCATAATCATTCTTGGTTATTTAGCTACCTCAGGCACAGCACTTAGCGCTTTTGTGCAATGTTTCTCCACTAGTGCCGAGCCCCCAGCTTACTGAGCATTTCCTGTACACCTGTTGCTTAATTCAGTGCTTCCCCTGTCCAGCTCCTGTGTTAACACCTTGTTGCCAAGTCTGTTGTTTCCAGCCAATTCCCTTGTGCTGTTCCAGTGTTCCTGTCTGTCTGTGGATATCCCTGAGTCACCTGTGCCTCCTGTTGCTTCCAGTGTCTCCTGTGTTCCCTTGGCCCGCAGTTGCTCCTGTGTCACTGGTGCCTATTTCTTGGATCCCTGGTAATTGATCCCTGGCTTGTGACCTGACCTCTCTTGCATTCTGCCTGCCTCAACCCTTGCTTTCCTTGACTATCCTTCTGCAACGTGATTTGGAACCCTGTATCCTCCTGCCTACCCTGGTATGCCCAAAGACGCAACTTGGCAGTAACCAGCAGCACAAAGTCCACACCACTAAAAGCTCTGGAAAAGACTTGGTTGCCGCTTAGACTATGGGCCTTGGCCCTTCTTAAGGCTTTCACCACCTTTGCGAAAGCCGTAGAGCCGCCTAGTGGTCCTGTCTTCTCAAGCATGACAGGCCACGTGTTTTTTTGTTTTGGAGAGTGTAGGAAAGGTTTACAAACCCTTCTGTAATCATAACTGTATTATGTGTTTTGAAGCGTCAACTTAAGCAGAAGCCCGTGAAACAGAGTTACAACACTGGCATACTCATGTTCAAGCTAATATAAAATTTTAATTTTATATATACTGTAAGGAGTAATTCCGTTCAGGAGACAAAACAATCAATTATTGATTCTATCTAGAAACAACTGCTGTTTTGTTATAAAAAAAAAATCAGAGATTTCAGATATTGTACACTCTTACAAGTATGATATCCATTCCTCACATAGCATTCTCCACTACCTAAGCTTGGCTTAATTCTAATCAGATAATTCTGAACAACAGGAAAAGCAATGCCTAGGGTAGATTCTGACTTACAGCTGGATCAAGTGATCCCTATGGCTCCTGGCAGCTGGCACCTTGCCAGTCACTTAGTCATTCACTTGTACTGCACCCTCCCTTCTCTCTAGAACAAAACATCCACTGCATGAACATACTGTAACTCCTTTGCGCTTTTGTCATTGGAAAGGATCATAAAAAATCAATGGGAAATCCAATGTAACCTTTTTTTCACCCCTTTTTCACCCTTTCTTCACCCTTTGCTGGGAAGAATCCACAGCCAAAAATGTGCTCATAAATTGTTCACCAAAAGTTACTAGTAACTCTATTGCTTCCACGGTATTCATCAAGGGCCCTAAATAGGCAGATTTTTTGCTTTTTATTGATATTTTAAAAAATGAACAGGACTAAACCAATGCTGCCTGTAATTTCATAAATATGTAATAAAAACTTAAATACAAACCTAAAAAACTGCCTTTTCCACAATGAGTATGCACATAGGGACAGAAGAGAAGAAGAATAGTATAGTTTTTTTGTACTTTTATACAGCTGAAGTGTTTACTGAAAGGAATTTTGCTAATGCTAAACAAACAAAAATATATGTATATAATCTTTTTTATATTTCTACAGATAACTGGATGATACTACAATGATGTCAAATTGCTGCAAGTCAAAGTGCCAGAAGTCAAAATGCCGCAAGTTTCTGTCAGCCTTGTTCAGTCGTCTTTTATTCGGTTTACATGGGTTACTTTTAATAGGGGGAATTTCGTTCTTTAATGAAAACTATTTATATCTCCACAGTTTTATTGTTCTTTTGTTCATTGAAATGATCATCACATTAGCGCTAACGGAGAAAGGAGAATGGAAATGGTAATATTTTATGCCATTTCCATGTAAAATACAATTCAATTTTCATATGTTTGCCAAAGGTTATCATATCACCAGAACACATTTACAAATGTGTCCTTAAGCCCAACTGCATGATTTTTGGAATGTGGAAGAAAACCAACATTGCACTCATCATGGACACATTTCACAGAACATGCAAACTCCATGCAGATAGTGCTTTGGTTGAGATTCAAACCTAGGACCCAGCACTGCAAAGGCCAGAGTGCTAACCTTCAAATCACCAAGAGTAGCATACCAACCACCTGATACAAACTCTCATACCACCTGTGACCACCCACATGCCCATGCATCATTAGGTCCATCAAGCCTACCTGAATTAAAATAAAACATACAAAGACACTAAACATTTATCTTAATTATATATGTACATTGGGATATCCAAACTTGTGCGTTATCCTGCCTGTTATGAAATGCAGTAAAATAATTGTATTCTTGCCTATCTCTGTGCTAATCAAACACATTTTTATGAATGCAATACACCTTTTAGTAAACTGATCCTGTAAATGATGCAGTGGTGTTGATTGTGGTATGGCCTGAGTTACAAACCTGACCATTAAAACATTTAAAACATAAAGTATAACAAATTGTGTTGGTGGGAAGAGGTTGTCAGATAGTTCTAAACATAGTTCCTACTTGGATTGTAAATATTCTGACTTTGGATTGGAACTGGTAATTTTATGCAATAGTATATAACCATACCTTTTATTGACAGATGTAATAGGTAGTGTTGGTCGAATATCTCACTATTCGATTTGATGGCTACTCGACCTAATAGACCGATATTGTTCGGGCCATCAAATTTAATTTGAACACTATTAAAGTCAATAGGGGGAAAATTCCGGTTATTTTTCGGGACTGTGTAGAGCTTCTACAGCCTCCAAATACATTTAAAAACACATGTTAAGACTCCCACAGTTTTGCACAACACTGTACAAGGCAAGAAAAAAATCAGAAAGGCGTACTGAACTCGTATAACCTCTCAATGGATAATCTCCATTGAAAGGTCATATGAGTTCAGTACGCCTGCGATCACAGCTGATCGGAGGCATGTCGGTGCAGGGTACTTATTCCCCATGGTTGGACATCTGTGAGTCACCTTGTTAAAGGGAGCTTCAGGATTCCGGAATTCAAAGTGGGAATTTGGGCCGTCGAATGCCGTGTTTTCGGGTCGGGTTTATCCGAATTCGAACAGCCATATTCGAGCCGAATAGAAGGACAACCCGAATTCGAACACCAACTCTAGTAATAGGCCACAGAATGATAACAGCTGCCATTGACAAATATGGTATGGCACATTAAAAAATACCAATTTTTACTGGAATTTTCTAAATCTAGTTGGGTTTCCCAAAAGACTCGACTAGGTTCCATCCAAGAGGAATTTACTCTACTGTCCTGGTACTTTGCTCTGATTAATGCTGATGTTCAGATACTCTGTACCAACAGAGAATGCTATGCCTTTTCTCTGTTGTCATCTAAAGAGCAATGGCAGACTTATGGGCAGCAGCCAAATACTTTGTAGTCCAGGAGGGGGTAGGGAATTAAGGTTGCACCAAGCTACTTTTGTTGCTCACAAAACATGTTGCTAATAAAAAATAATAAAACTACCAAGCTGGCAAAACAGAAAAATGTTTTACCTTTACATTCTATTATTTCACACACCGTCTGTTATGTCCAATCGGCAGGGACACAGTAGTGACATAACAGACATCTTGGACCATGGATAGAACCACACAGTAGTGCACACAGTGCTGATTCTTGTTGAAGGTTCCTTTGGTGGTGTAACTTTGCAGGAGAATAAAGAACAGAGTCACCAGCAAAGGGACATGTAAATAATTTTACTTTTCTTTTACAAGTGAAATACGATACTGACTCATAGTTTGCTCTATCACAGGTTCTCACCCATGGTGTTTATTTATCTGTGTTCTGTTATTCCACCTACATTTTTAATGGAACTTGCACTCATAGAACATAGACTAAAAGGAAGTAACACAACAAACACAAGTTCCAATGCTTCCGAGGAAGAAGAGGTATGTATATATTAAAATATATTGAGTGTGATGCTTTTGACTGCTAAGAATGTATTCTTTGTACTATGGCTATCCCATTCTTAGGTAGTCAGGGATGTAGAGAAGGCATTAGGACAGACATATGCTTTAAACAAAAGCAGTGAGCTTGTTCTAGCTGAAAAGTCTGGCTTTTCCAACAGATGCATGTGGGAGTAGATCAATAGGTATGAGTCTATGTTCCTCAATAAAACTTCACGGAAGTCACTGAACAGGAAGAGGTAAAGTCTTAACTCAGCTTTGAGCAAGTTACAGACATGAGAAAAAAACTAGACCCAGCCCGGGGGGCACAAAATCACTTCCCATCAAGAAACTACGCTTACAAAAATAGTTGAACAGCCCGACAATAATTCTCTTTGACATTAGAATGGCCTGAGACTGTGTCTATCCAATTCACATTCACATTGGTAATGTCCAACCACTTCCTTGCATCTTAAAAAAAACTGCTTTCATATACATTGCTTGCTATTGTGGTTAAAATTTAATTTAAATGTTCAATATTTCCTCAGAGTACCAACATTTCTCATCTTCTGCAAGCTTTGGAGCAGATTCTAATCTTGGTCCTGGTAATAGGACGCTGGTTGATGCCAAAAGGTGGCCTGAATAGAGAGCAGCTGTCTCAGCTTCTTCTAATCTACCTTGGTTCAGGGGCCGACATCCTGGATCTTTTACAGCTAATCAAGGAGAAGGAGGTGAACATTCATCGGACTGTAGCTATTGTAGGCTTGTGCCTCTTTTGCTGGACAATAACACAATTCACATTTGTGGTCACAGGCGAAGAAGAAGAGCCACAGTCTCAAAAAATGAGTGTCACAGAGGACTCAATGTCAATATCAGATATAAAAACCAAAAAAACTTCTCTGTGCAGCTCTAGAGATATAGAAAGCTTCCTGATTACTATTGGGATGCACGATGGACCATTTCTTGCTTATCGAATTTACATAGTAATCGTAATTGGAGTGGTTACTGACTCTATAGTTTTCTTCATTTGTAAAAACACTCTGACACTTATATTAGAAACATATAGGCTGGTTGTGGTATTATACAAAGATAGATGGAAGAGGAAAAAATAGGGAAACAATTAAAATTTAGATTTCTTAGGCTACAAAACCTAAAAACTGGCAGTTTGGTGGGGCAGCATGGTGGTCTTGACAAGCTGTATATAATTTTAGTTGCTTTATTGAAGTGTTAACCTCATGATGCCTCTAATGTGGTAATATACAGTGGCGAAAATGCATTTAGCCAGTATATGAGTAAATGTTACCGTATTTTGCCCCATTTGCCAGTTGGCAAGTTGGAACTTTCCATGCCCATGTTGACTAGTAGCGGACCCCATATCCTAGTATACACAGAACAATTTTCACCTCTGATCTGCTAAAATGATTGTATCTGTGAATATGAAGTAAATTCATAACAGTTGACCAATTTGGTCCTCAATCAAACATGGAGTTGATCATGTTGATTCTTACAGACATGTCAATCTAAAGTGCAGAAGTCAAGTTGAGTATATGAATAATTGATCATAACCTGCTTGAAATTTTAAACACTCTAACTCAGAAGAAGATAGGAGAGGAAAATATTGTACATAATGTGTGTCGTGTTTTGAGACATCTGGCTTTCGAATGATGATCAGAAAATCGACCAATTGGCCTGGTAAAAAATTGTCAATACGTCTGACTTGCCAATACAAAGGGGACACAAAGTATTATTATTGATAAGAGATTATTGATAAGAAATTATCTTATTGATAAGAGATATACACTGTGTCTGCTTAATGATTTATCATCACATCCTTTAGTACTCTTTACCTGCCTGTTGGATAGAAATTATGACAACCCTGGGACTGCCATCCATAGCTATAACTTCCATTTTGGATTTTGGCCTAATATATTGTGCATGTGCCTGTTGCACTTTTATTTGGGTGACGTATGGCATATTTTACTTTTGGGGTGACTATGTTGTTGGTTTTGTAAATTACTGAACAGCAAGAACAAGATAAAGTGTGATGCTCTCCACCAGTAATCAGTCTCAGCTAAGAAGATCCCTTTCTACACAACCAGCAGAAGATAACAAAGTAAAAAGAAAACCTGGATTTGTCCCTCCCAAACAACTCCAATAGTTTTATTCTACTTAATTACCCCTTTGGAGTTTACATATCATTTGTTAAAGTCCTGGATGCCTTTTTACATAAAATGCACATTTTACAGTATTCTGGTAAGAGTATTCTTATTACTATTATTATTACTAATATTAAACAGTATTTATATAGGACCAACATATTATGCAGGACTGTACACTAAAGAGGGGTTGCAAATGAAAGACAGATACAATGACACAGGAGGAGGAGACATTAATAATTATATTTTGGGGTTAATGAGGGCACTAATGTACAACTATGTTAAGGAAAACTAGAAGTTTCCTTTTCTAATATTTTCTACTCTCCGTAGTAAATAATATATACTATACAATGTATAATATATATACTAGATGTGATGGTCAGGGATCCACAAACTTTTGGTCATACAGGTTACATACGAGATAGGGAGTGTAGGTTTGTTCTTAAGTTGAATTTGTATGCAAGTTGAAACAGGTAAATTATTTTAATAAATGCAATTAGGGCAGATGTTTGTCTCAACATTTTATTGGGCAGCGTGGTGTCAGTTACTGTATAAAATCCTCACTGTAAATTCATCACAAACAAAGCAAAAAAAAAAAAATCTTTATGGTGCTTAGACATTCATTAGCTTCTGAAGCAAGCTGTGTTTTGATATCCAAAAAGAAACAACTGCAGAGTTTGTCTTCGGTTACAAGAGGCTTCATAGAGAGCTCACCCCTTTAAGATCACTAACAACCTCAGCTGTGTTTAGCAAAAGGTTTCTTCTGCAAGTCATGCAAACCAACCCCTCCCCCCTTCAAGCCTCTGTCCTGCTCAGAGTGAGCAGGAAAGCCTCGTTATCTAGGAGGTCTGTATGTCGGATGTCCTTAACCTGGGGACTACCTGTATTTACATCTTATATATTCTTTGAAAAATGTGATCACAATGAGTCTATATTTAATATGCATCTGTATACTTAAAATAAATTTTTGTATTGCACTAATCTAACATAGTTTCTAAGTCTGACGAAGCAGAGGAGACTCTGTGAAACGCGTTACCATGTGAAACTATTTAATATGCTATGTTTTGTAAGAAACTCTATATCTAAGTGAAATTATCTAATATATAATGATTTTGCATGAAAAAGACTATGTACCTACTTGCCTTGATTGTATTGACATTTTACCTCTTTTATTATTATATCAACCTTGTTGATGTCTATTTAAATGTGAACCAATAAACATTATATTTTAACTGCATTTAATTGTGCTATAGAAAATTCTTGAAAATACAGTTATATGGTGCCACACTATTTACATAAGTTTTCATCTTCATGAAACTTTCTGTGGTGTGCCTTATCACTTACTCATATAACTAACCTCAGCCTAAAACACTGTATACAGACTGTACATGTCTGTATAGCAAGGTCAGCAATGGGGAATTCTGCATCATTTGTCAAGGAAGCAACTGAGTGGAAACAGGTGTGTGTGTTTTTTTGTTGCTCTCTCCAGCTGTCCTAATGCCAGAAGTTGCTGCCAGGGACAGGATATGTGTATTAGTCTTTTGGGTTTAGTTAGGGTTTAGGGTGCATATTCAAAACTAAGTCATTTTTTAGGTTAAATTTGGGGGTTTGGTAGTTTTAGAGTTTGTTTAACAGTTAGGCATAGCACAGGCACAGTTGGCGAGGGGGCTCCCTAATTATACAGCACAAGACAAAGACTTGTAAAAGTGAAAAGTAAGTTAAATCCTAACTTCTATTGGTTTGATATTATGCCTTTTATTCTGTATATTATAGATAATTACATTTAAGAAATAGCAAGCTGCAGAATCAATGTAAACGTTACAACTTTAATGAACAATGCCAATGGTGATCTCCATAATAATAATAATCCTAGCTACTCTTCAGCATTTTTATTCAAGATTTATATGTTTACTTCAACATTGGTTGTACATCTAGAACTAATTAAAATTTTATGTTCAAGCTTAGATTTTGCAGGTTGACTGTGATTTAGAAAAATCACTCAACCTTGTCACTTTATATAGTGCATTGGCTTTGTCGGAGAAGGTAAGAAATATTTTTTGTTTACTTTTTGAGGCTTGTGCATCTATAGTAACTGGATTTATTTTATTTAAACTTTAATACGGAAGCATTTAATTGTACTTTCACAAACTCTAGCCAGCAATATCCCTATAAAGTAAGCATTAAACCTATGACTCTGTTCCAAAACATAGTAATCTTCTATGTGTTTCCACCCATTGGTTATCCGAGTGGAAAAATAACAGATTCTAATTCACATTCAACAGCTGCAGTTAAAGGGTACCTAAACTCATAATTTTTACTTTAAATAAAAGGGTAGACAACATCTTTTATTTTATTAACTCATATGCAGTTTTTTTCCAATCTACGTCACCTGATCTTGCACCTGCGCATTGCGAGATCGGATGAGGTAGGAGGAAGAACATGGGAGAACTGAGGAGAAGATGTCAGCGATTGGCGCTTCCTCTGCGCCGGACGAAGACAGATATTGGGACGAAGCAGGACCACATGGAAGAAACCTCCCGACGGATAGACTGATCTGTGGGATTTAAAGTAAGCGTGATTTTCTTTGGGGGGGGTTACTTATAAGTTTCACGTAGTTGGAGTTACGGGCTGTCATGAAGGGGAAAGTCAGCAAAGGACATTCACACTAGGATGTCACAAATACTGGGGGAGAAGTGTCCTTCCTTTCCCTGGAAAAACAAAAATTTTATGACGGCCCGTAACTCCAACGACATGAAACTTGCTTGTGACTCTGCCAATACATCTTCTCACTAAAAGAAAAAACAGCTTTAAGAATCCCAAAAGACCTGATATTTGCACAGTTACATACTAAGATATTAGGCTGTTATATGCCCCCACACTCATTTTCCTATTTCATCTGGAGGGGGACAAAGCCAGGAACTTCTCAGCACCCCCTCGTATATATATCATAAACAAGTATTTAATGCTTAAGAATAACATCATCAATGTACTGTTGATGCTCTTCACTCAACAATCAGGTGAATGAGTAAAACAGGGGGGAGACAGATCATTGTTTCTTACAGACACCCATTAGTTATGATTGTCATCATTTTGGGGTAGAAGGGTGTCTATCCAAAAAAAGCATGGTATTATAATATTGATTGATATTATGGTTATGACTCCTTTTCCTGTAGTTTTACTGTGACTGACATGGTCTATTCTCTGGCTACATGGGTATTCTAATACCTGACTTCACTGACACCAAACAAATGACAATGAAGATGCCATTTGTCAGTTGACTGATCTTTATAATTATATATTTTATTCAGCAGTTACAGCACCTGTTACAGGTTGGCTAAATCATTTTATATTTATTGCAATGAAGTAAAGGGTGGCCATACCTAACAAATCAATTACATGAAAAGAATATTATTGTATTGTTTTGAAACTTCTAAATAAAAAGGTGACACAGAAAAGGGAAGCTGTAGCTGCATCTAGTCACTTTCCCTGGCGGTCATAACACATGGTCCTGTTAGGTAAACAAGTTGGTTGTGTTTATGGGACTTTTGTTCCTTTTTTATATATTGCATTTTATATTATTTCCAATTATATGGTGACAGTCTTTATTGTTTTTACAAGCCCCCATCAATCATGGGGTAATGTTATGGTACGCTACCCAAAAACTCCATTTGCATCATATCCTGGGTTACCCATTGTTCCATCAACAGGACATCTAATCAGATGTTCTATTATTGTCCTAAGTTCTATTCTATTAATGTTCTTTTTACAATAAAAAGTTAGGTAATATATATATAACTATAAAAGTAGTTGTATTGAATTTCATGCAAATTAGAGGAATAGTACACTTTAATATGTGAAAAGCAATACCACTTTTCATGTTTAGTATTTGCATTTATCTTGAAAATTTCTATTTCTTTCATTAAAGAAGTGATTCAATTTTTAAATTAACTTTTAATATATTAGCCTTAAAAATGGTTATTTAACAGTGATAGGCTTTAGCTGGTTCTGGGCATCTGGCCAAATCAGCATCTTATACCTTATCTATATACACAGGCAGGGTGCTCTAAGTATCTAATCATGTATCAAGTCAATGTAGCTTTACCCTCTAATTTAAAGATGTACAGAACTTTTAGTAAAAAAAAAAGGATATATAAATGTATTGTGCAACAAAAAGCTATATGTCGTTAAATAAAATTTTACTTCTGATTCCTTAAAACACAACCTTAGCAGCAGTAAAGTCTGCAGAAGCGGCAGTCTCCCTGCAGTGGTCTGACATGTCACCTAGTCACAACTACTATGGAGTTTTGAAGTTTTACACTCCTCATAAATAGAACATGTCATGACCAGTTTTAGTGAAAGTTCCGCTAAATGTATCTGCACAACTATAAATAATTTAAAATGTAGTTTTGCTTGAGCCCCTATACAGTCATGTGAAAAAGAAAGTACCCCTTTACATATTCTAAGGTTTTGGTAACTGGACAATTATCTTCTCGTTAGCAGGATCTAATATGGTTTAAACCTAACCTCGGGTGTAAAATAACGTACAACAGATTCCACCGTTTCATTATGAAGAACCAAAATGAAAAAGCCATATGTGAAAAACTAAGTACACCCCATGATTTAGTTGCTTGTAGAACCACCTTTAGCAGCAATAATTTGTATGAAATCTGTATAAATTCTCATGTGTTGTAAATGTTGTAAAGAAGAACAGACCAGAAAATTCTCCAAAATAATGGGTCTAATTTATTAAAGCTCTCCGAGGCTGAATTGGATACACTTTCATCAATGAATATGGGTGATCTGGGAGATTTATTAAAGGTCATTTGCTATTTGTTAGCAAATGTTTTTAATCCTGGACCATTCCAGATTTGCTGGATCACCCAGCTTCACTGATGAATGTGTATCCATTCTAGCCTTGGAGAGCTTTCATAAATCAGGCTCATTAATGTGGAGAAATGCTGGTCTTTTCTTCTTTACAACATTACTTATGTTCATTGAGGTTTGTGGAAACCCAGAGGTGCATTATATTTTTCTAAAACAGGCCATTATCTTAAACTTTTGCTTCTGATGCTAATTATTATTACATCAATTATATAGCACTTGTTCCTTCAGAAGCAAAGTGAAACAATTTTAAGCTATTAAATATAATTATTCCTACTGTGAAGGATGTATTTATGGCTACGCATCTACCTTTCACTCTTCCATTAAAGCCACATACACATGTTCAATAATAGTCGTTGGAAAAGATCTTTCACTATCCTTTCCAAAGACTGGCACTGCACAATGCATGAGTGTTGTACATACAGCACGGTTCTGCTCTATGGAGAGGGGAAGGGGAGAATGACACAGAGGCACCCTTCTGCGCGCTCTACCCCTTCCCTTGCATTAGTCGTCCATCATCCGTGGATCCGCCAGGATGGTCGTTCAGCTGATAGACGACTGGCGCTGTACACATGCCAGATTCTCGCCTGATATCGGCCCTGAGCCGATTGTCGGGCAAGAACCGTTGGACGTGTGTACGTAGATTAAGTCGGTGGGCTGGCACATAACAATAATCTCAGTACTCAGATATTATAATATGAGATAGTCAGACCCTGGATGCTGATTATGATAAAAACAGATCTTCCCTTTAACCTCCCTAGAGGTAACCCCGAGTGTGACTCGGGGTAGAAAAAAGTTGCTAAAAGTGGTAATCCCATTGACGTGGGAGTTCCCGTTGATGTCGGTGCGTGTGTACGTTGCCAGAGGGGCAGGAAATTCAAAATCTATTTGTATTGTATTCAATAGAAAATAACTGTATTGAATACAATACATTTTTATGTGTAAAAGCAGTACATTGTTTTCAAGAACATTTATTTTACAGTATATATAATAGTATGAGTATAATGTGTATTTTTTTTTTTTTAAATTAAAAAAAATTTTTTATTTTAAATATATAGATTTTTTAATTTATTCAATTTATTGTTTTTACATTATTTTGTGTTTCAAATTTTATTATACTCATACTATTATATTATACTGTAAAATAAATTTTTATGAAAAACTAAGTACCGCTTTTAGTCATATAAAATCGGAAAGAAATGAACCCCAAGGGAGGTTAATAGCATAAATAGGCAAAGGTGTGAGAAGGTGGAAGGTATACTAATATACCCTTACTAGTGGAACTTTATACTGCATGTTGCATAGAAAGATCTGAAGATGTTGGATCAGGTATGTCTAACTTGTGTTCTTTTTCTGATTAGTTTTGTGCTCTCCATTGAAACGCATGATTGGTAATTTAATATTGTGGTTTACTGCTCTTTGCATGTCTGTGCTTGGCAATATCAAAAAGCTTTGTGCTTTCTTGAAGAACATTTTAGGTAATTGTTAAGTAATGATATGAACCTGCAGAACTCTGCTGTTTAGTCCAAAGATTAGTGGAGTAGGAAAAGTAAAAAGCAAAAGAAGAATTAGCAGTTCAAAACAATTTTAGCTACCATAAAGGGTATACAAACCCATACCAATAATGTAATTTATTAAAGCTTACCAGTCCTTAGATATAGTGGCTAAATTAATTTTCATACTAAGGATATTTTCAGAAAGTACAGAAATACCTGTTGATCTTGCCAGAAATGCAGTGTCCATGTGGGATGGAAAGATGGCAAAAGATTATTTTTTTCTTTACAAACTACTATTCCTATCCACAACCATGTAATAGAAATGATTGAAGTCCATTATGTTTGACAACCATGGCTCCCTCCATAGTAAGAGTAAAGAAAAGTAGTTGGCACAGGAAAGATTTAAATTTAAAACATGCAGTAGTAGGGTAACTAACAGGTAAGGAAAGTGAGGGGTCAAAAACTTTGGGGAATGAAAGGATTATTCATTATTATAAGAGCACTCAAAACCCATTTTTTCAAACTTGCCTACCCATCTTCTTCTGTCTTTTGAAACCATCACTACTTCCCACCACTACATATATCCCCTCCTATTGTGTGTGAAATTCTCCCAGCTACTAGATTGTAAGCTCTTCGGGGCAGAGTCCTCTCCTTCTGTATCACTATCTGTATTAGTCTGTCATTTACAACCCCTATTTAATGTACAGCGCTGCGTAATATGTTGGCGCTATATAAATCCTGTTTATTAACAATATTAATAATAATTATTGAGTAGGAAAGGTGTGTAGTGGAGGAAGGGTGATGATCTAGCATCTGACAAGGGGCTGATCTGAAGAAAAGTTTAAAGGGGTCTTAATAGAATTTTAAAAGAGTCCTGGGTCTGTAATTGGGTTTAAGGGGTGCTGATCTGGAAGGGAGTTTAAGGTGGGTTGTTCCAAGGTCTGAAGTTTAAGGCGATAATTTTTTTTTTCTTTTACTGACCATCATTTTACGACCACTAACAGCAGGACATTTTTAATTAACTAAATGGATACCAGTAGTGGGGCATTTTGTTTTCTCCTACGTACCAATGACACCAAGTTTTTTTTTTCTCTCAAATAAACATTTCTTTTACTTTATTTTTACTAAACAGCAATGAAATTGGCACTATGTTACACAATCGTAATCACTGCAATCTGTATGCTGTGCCCTATGTCATACACTATTGACCAAATGTTTTTTTTTCTTAACAGTTGTGGTTAGCTAAAAAACCTCAAGTGCTTTAATGAAGTTCTTCTTTTAGGTTGGCTTAGACAGAAAGGATATGTAACAGAAAATGTAATAAAATAGTTTATAATTTAAAAGTGATATTTGCCCTGAGGTTTATGTGCGTCTGTAAAACTCTCAGTGCAGTGTAAATTTGTGAGGAGACTAAGACTTCATTTAACTATGCCTTTTAAAGCTACACCCAGTATTCGGTGCTTTGAAGGCATGGCCATCATACCATATATATACATATATATATATACAGGATATTGTATATGGGTCCTGCACAGACAATATATCTTTTCTGTCATTGGGGAAGGTTCTCTTTTAGGGTCAGTAGAAGGTTATTTTACCTGTAGGAATGGTTTGTATTCAGAAAAAAAGTGCTAAAGAGACTTTTGTTATTGCTGGGGGAGACCCAGGAGTTTGTTGGACTAAAATACCCCTCTCAAGGTATAAACCATAAGTAAATGAGACAGTTCTTGTTTTATTTGTCTGTTGTAACCAGGCAATTGTCAGGACCAAGCAAAAGAGATATGGAAAGGTGAGACCATTCACCATAAACAATAAAAGAACATACCTCATCATATCAGATGCAAAAACAGATTGCCAGTGTGATCATAGAGGTAGTCCCAGGGTTATGGACATCCGACATACAAAAGCCTCCTAGATAAGAATGGGGCTTCTCTGCTCCTTCTGTGCAGGACGGATGCTGGAGGGGGGCGGTTTCTGCAGCCTCTTGTAACTCTTTAATGAAGTGAAAAAAACATCTTAAGAGTGCTCAGGAGCATACGGATAAACAACCAGTTAGCCAAAGTTAGGCAATTCTAGGTTAGGGACTAGAGATGAGTGAGAAGGCCTCTGACAGTCTCATGAAAATGTTCTCAAACTTCCAATGGGTCCAGAAAATTTCGGCAAACCGATTTCGCAAATTCCAAAATCAATGGACCGACTTTAAACATTAATAGCAAAGCCCCTATACATGTTAGAACCACCAAATTTGCTAGGTATGTGTAGGAGAACAGTGGCAACAAGGACAAAAATACAAAAGTTCCAAAAGACTTTGTGGTTTTCTAGAAAATGGCAGGTAAAATGACAGCAGGCAAATAGGATTTTTGCATGACGGACAGCATACAGAAGGCAGCATAAACATTAGGACATTGAGGGTGGCGCTACGTGTGAACTCAACCCACTGGCAGCAGTCTCTGCCATCAAAACAGCAGGAGACCGCATTGCTAGCTGGCATCATGACCTGGATGACATGTGTTAGCAATGCCACCCATAAAGTTGTGGAGAAGTAACACTGTGACATTAGGCAAAAGGATGGAGGACCAGGGAAGGAGTGTGGGTCAGCGAGAGCAGTAGCACAGTGTGTCCTCTGGTCAGCTATCGCCAGGGAGACCGCATTGGTAAGTGTCATGGAGAGCTGGGTGTAGTGCATCCTTAATGCCACCCAGAAGTGTGTAATACATTTTTAGTGAATGGAGTACTGACAGGCGACAGCAACAGCAGGAGGCGGTGGGCCCTGAGAAGGAGCCGGGACCGCATTGGTAACTGGCATCTAGAGCTGGGTGTAGTCCATTGTCAGAAGTTTAACTGTACCAAACGGTCTTCTTTGGTAAATAGGAACAGGTATCAAACACTAAAATATCTGTATTGGGGCTCCCCAATGTTTGCAATCCCGCCTAACTCACACAGCAGAAGCTGCAGAAGGCTGACATTTATTTGCATTAATTTCATTACTATTTCTGGAGTCCACTTCTGGTGAATGTTTTCTGAACTGTATTATTGGAAAGACTATCAAAATTACAACTATTAATGGAAGGTTTTAAGGAGTTTTACTTGGTGTTCATGCAGATCACACTGTTCTCCTGAATAAAAACAAGGATTTGAAGACTGGTGAAGCTTTGTGGGGAGCACAGGCTGTTTTTTGGGCAAAAGAGGCCAAGAGGTTGAAAGAGAGACAATAGATGGAAGATTCTGCATCTCCAGCACCAAAAGGTCTTGAGCTTGGGAGCTTCTGGCCTGAACATATGTTTGTGATTAGTTCACAGTAAGGATTTTATGGAGTAACAGCACGCTGCCTAATATTATGCTGAGACAAACATCTGTCCTAATTACATTTATTAAAATAATGTACGACTTACATACAAATTCAACTTAAGAACAAACCTGCCGTCCCTATCTTGTATGTAACCCAGGGACTACCTGTATAAACCAAAGATGATCAACCATTGATTCTATCTAGAAACAACTATAGTATTATTACCAATTTAAGATGGCAGATATTGTAC
The DNA here is from genome assembly GCF_032062135.1 of Pyxicephalus adspersus. Lineage (NCBI taxonomy): Eukaryota > Metazoa > Chordata > Amphibia > Anura > Pyxicephalidae > Pyxicephalus > Pyxicephalus adspersus. The sequence goes on from NC_092868.1 coordinate 43,392,571, forward strand.
ACTAATATAAGTTTGAAATAATTTTCTCACATAGTATTCTCCCTACTACCTGAGGGGCTTTCATGTAAGATAATAAATAATGGGGAAATGTCTAAGGTTCTGTGTAGGTTCTGACTTGCATCTGGATCAAGTGATCTTGGTGGATCCTGGCAGCTGGCCCTTTGCCAGTCATTAACTTGACCCTCCCTTCTCCATAAAACAGATCTGTGTGAACAGCACTCTTTTCTTCTGTCACTGGAAACAATCATGACAAAACTAATGTAACCCTGTCCTAGCCACATGATAATAAGTTCAGAATTGCTCTTTGCTGGGAAGAATCCAAAATCAAAATAAGGTTCTTATAAAAGGTTCCCTATTAATACCATTGCTTCCACGGCATTCATCTTGCAGACTATTTAAGCAGACCTTTTGGAATTGCCTTTTATTGCTAATAATGAATAATATTTTTGTTGCAAAAAAAAATGAACTGGACTAAACCAATACTGACTGTAATTTCATAAATATGATATCATGGCTGCCATAAAAACCTAAATACAAACCTAAAAAACTTAGAAACACTGTTAGGTATATCTGACTTTAACACGTATGTACATAAGGACAGAAGAGAAGAGGAATAGTATAGGTTTTTGTACTCAAGCACAGCTGAAGTGTTCACTGAATAGGAATAATATTTCACAGACCTTTATCAATATGTATTTAGCTAATGCAAAACAAACAAAAAATGTAAATAATCTATTTTATATTTCTACAGATAACTAGATGATACTACAATGAAGTCAAATTGCTGCAAGTCAAAATGCTGCAAGTTTATGTCAGCCTTTTTCAGTCTCCTTTTATTCGGTTTTCATGATATTGTGGATTTCAAATTTGAATGGCAAATACTTATATCTGCTCATTTTTATTATTCTTTTGTTCATTGAAATGAGCATAACATTAGCAGTAACAGAGAAAGGAGAATGGAAATGGTAATATCTTATGTGATTTTCATGTAAAATACAATTCAAACTTCATAGGATCGCCAAAGGTTATTGCATTACCAGAACACAGTTTGGTACCAGGCATGCCTAAATGTAATATCTATTTACAGCAGGTCTACTGTGCATTACCTGAAGAACAGATACCATGTTTCCCTAGAGTAGCACACCAACCACCTGATACAAACTGTCAAACTATCTATATCCACCCACTTACTTAAAATATTTAAAACTTAAAGTAAAACATATTGTTATGATGGGTAGTGGTTAAGAGAGTTCTGATCATATTTCCTACTTGAAATGTAACTATTCTGACTTTGGATTTGAACTTGTAATTGTAATACCAATTGAACAATTGAACTTGTAATAAGCAATAGTATATTACCATTCCTGGTATTGACAGATGTAATAGGCCACAGAACGATAACACCTGTCATTGACAGGTATGGTATGGGTCATTAAAAAATTCTTTACTTGAAATTTATAAATCTGGTTGGATTTCCTAAAAGATTCAACTAGAAAAATAACTAGGGTTATGGATAAATGTATAGAGCTTCCCATGTTACAAACAAACATTGGATAGTGCAGTACTAGTTGTAGTGAAAAACAAAACGATTTGGTAACAATGGTGGTAAATAGTATGATGGTAGCAATGGTTTAAAGAGGCTGTTCACCAATGTTAGAAGTCTAGCAAACAAAATAGGGGAGTTGGAAGCCTAAATGAGTGAGGATAATTATGACTTAGTTGGCATTGCTGAATCCTGGCTTTGTTCTTCACATGACTGGGCTGTTAATATTCCTGGGAATACTCTCTTTTGTAAAGACAGAGTCAAACAAAAGGGTGGTGGTGTCTGTCTGTATGTGAGAAGTGATCTAAAAGTGAATGTGAAAGAAGAAATTGCAGATGGAACAAGCTATGAGGTTGAGGCATTATAAGTGGAGTTGCATATGGGGATGCATAAAATAATGATTAAGTTATGCCTAAGAATTATAGCCTACAATGTAAAATAAATTTCCATGAAAAAAAAATGTAACACTTTTTGCATGGAAATATGGACAAAATTAGAATGCTGGGGGATTAAGGGCAGCTCTCTGTGACTTGGACTGGGAGACAATATTGTCCTCAAAGAATAAAGAACAGAAATGGAAAGTCTGTTCTACAAAAGCACACTGAAAAAGATATTACAATGGGTTTTTTAAGAGGCTAAAATTAAAATCTATGTGGCTCACAGCTGATGTTAAAAAAAAGCCATAAGGAACAGGAAAAGGGCATTCTAAAAATATAAAAATGAAGGATCACCTTCACCATTTAAAAACTATAAAGAATATAACAAAAGATGTGAAAAGGAGATAAAATGTGCACAACTTGAAAATGAAAGACAGATTGCAAAGGAAAGTAAGGCAGACCACAATTTTTTTAAATATATTAATAGCAAAAAGATCAGATGTGAGCATGTAGGTCCCTAAAGGATGTCTCTGAGTTGGTAACTGGGCATAAAGAAAAGGCACATTTACTAAATACTTTTTTTTAGCTCTGTGTACACAAAGGAATATGGCAGAGCTCAAGTGCAAATTCATACCAGTCATGTCACTGCTTTGATTGATAGCCATGAATTGCAGAATTAATTTGAATGGCTACAACTTTTAAAAATTGTGAGAGAGCAGGTCAGTAAGTATGAGTTTATGTTCCTCAATAAAACTGGTAATGACCAACCACTCCCACACATCTTCAAAAAGCTGCTTTTGTATATTTGTTTGCTATTTTTTTATTTGTTTGCTATTTCCACTGAACTCCCCATGGTTCCCTACTTCCTGGATCTTCTACAGCTAATGAAGGAGAAGGAGGTGAACATTCATCGGACTGTAGCTATTGTAGGCTTGTGCCTCTTTTGCTGGACAATAACACAATTCACATTTGTGGTCACAGGCGATGCAGAAGATCCAAAGTCTCAAAAAATCAGTGTCACAGAGGACTCAATGTCATTACCAGATATAAAAACACAAAATAACTCCCTCTGCAGCTCTAGAGATATAGAAAGCTTCCTTATTACTATTGGGACGCACGATGGACCATTTCTTGCTTATCCTCTTTACATACTAATTGTAATTGGAGAGGTTACTGACTCTATAAATTCTTCATTTGTAAAAACACTTTGACACTTTTAATAGAAAAATACAGGCTTGTTGTGGTATTATGCAAAGATAGATGGAAAAGGAAAAAATATAAAAACAAATAATATCAGAATTGTAAGACTTCAAAACTTCAGAACTTGGAGTTTGGTAGGGACGGGGTGGTGGCATCAATGTCCCCAGCAGCTTCCAAAAAATCAAGTTGATTTATTGAAGTCTTATGATGCCACTGAAGTGGTAATGTTCAGTGGAGAAAATACATTTGTGTGCACTGACTATATCCCACTTTCTAAGATCAGAAGGGCAAAATATTGTACATATTATGTGTCGTGTTTTGGGACATATGACTTTTCTAATGCTGATCGTAAAATTGAGATTTTCACTAAGATTTACACAGATATAAACACAGATATACTACTTAATGTAGTACCTTTTCATACTCTTTACCTGATTGTTAACCATAAGACTGCCCTTACTCAAGCTATAACTTGCATTTTGGCTTATTAATAATTACTAATGTACCTGTACCTAATTACTAATTACTAATGTACCTGTTGTACTTTAATTTCGGTGGCATATGGCATATTTAGCAGTTGTTGGTTAAAAAAAGTTATCAAAAAAATTATGCACCCCCATAACACAGTGACAAACAAATGAAATGACTAAAACAGAAGAAACATCATTTCAACAGAAGACGTAATATACTCAAATCTCAGGTACCCCATGTTACCTTTCTCTGCTCTGTTCTAGCATTGCAGTCTCGGAAACCCTCTCCAGGAATTACCATTTCCATGACTTCTGGAACTGGTGAGACCTAAAGAGTAATAGGTTCAGGACACATGCTGTAGCTCAATACCTTCGGCCCTTATGCCATTTTTCTGCCCCATAATGATGCAAGTGTTGAAGGCTGGAAGCATGGCATGCAGAAGATGACATGGGTATAAAAACATATATGGAAAGCTCTAAGAAGTTTAGGTTAAGACACTAAATTGGATAGACGGTAGGAGACATGTCACAGAAGAGATGATAAGGCTGGGACATGTCTCCTAGATTTTTTTTACCTTGATAAAGTTGTTTAAAGTGAGCAAAACCAATCAAAGTTTATTTTACTGAGCATTGGAAACGGATTTAACTTTTACCTTGACTTAACTACTTTATTAGTCTCAACTCTATAACAAGCATAAAAGTACTGTATTTCATAGTGTTATATTAAATTATTAAATAAAATATTCATGCATGTAAATGTAAAAACAATCAATGGATTTTTTCATCGGAATGTGGCAGTATGTAGTATTGGTGCATGTAAATGATCATATTGATCATTGAATGATTATAACTCCATATGTGGGCAGCAAGGTGCTCTAGGTCCCAGGGTTAAATCTCTGCCAGGACAGTATCTGCATGGAGTTTGCAGGTTCTCCCCATATTTGCGTGGGTTTCCACCCACATCCCAAAAACATGCCGTTAGGTTATTTGACTATCCCCCAAAATCGATCTTAGACTGTATTAAAGACATATGACTGAGGTAGGGACATTAGATTGTGAGCCCTTCGAGGGACAGCAAGTGACATGAATATGATGGTGCTATATAAATACTGTGTAATAACAATAATAATATATGTAGGCAACAATAAAGTTGTAAGTGTATTTTGACTCAAATAAAAAGCCATTTTTTTCATTATTACAAAAAAAACTGTTTTTCTTTATGTGTATGTGTTTGTACAGTTGCTTAAAGATTAACTGATCTTTTAAATTACATATGAGCCAAAAAGTGATTTTAGGTTGCAATGAACTCCTGTAACTATTAGGGATACCAAACTGTTGAATACAGACAGTCCATGCATACATTCAACCAACTCCCTGCATATCCCCCCCATTACAGATATTTTCCTAAATCATACCTCATTGCTGTAAACTGCTGCAAGGGTGACTTCCTTCTAGTAATGTATGCATTACAGAAATAATGATATCTCATTCCAGTTGAATTATTGAATCAAATACTTAGATCAACCCCAAAAAGTCACTAACACCAAATACCCAGATCATAATGTCATGGCATCTGTATGCATCAGTTAGTTCTTACTTTCTATCTCTTAAAGTGCTGTAGCACAGTTGTTCTTTTAAAATTTAATTAATATTTGGTCAACTGAAAAAGTACAAAACACAGTTTTATTATCACAAAGGCATTTTAAATAACAAAAAAAGCACAGAAAAATCAGGTATTTCAAATGCAGATTCCCGGGCTTCTAGATGGGAGGCTTTAACATGTAATGCAGAAAAACAACTGCAAGTATAATCTAGTGTGAAGATTTTTGTTGAAATAATTGGTCTAGCAACAGAAATTACATAAGTTGTTTAAAACTGACATGCACAGCAAAAGATAAAAGCACAATAGGCTAAACACTTTCTTTTCCCTAACTGTCTTTATTCCAGCAAGTTGATGCCAGTGACAAGAAGCTTGTAGCAGTTGTAAGAGCTCGGTGAAGTTTGAATTGCTCTCAGTTTTTATTGTAAAAAGACAAGACCAACAAATAGGGAATTACATACAAAATTTGTAAGCAAGCAAGATAACCATGTTCCAAAAGCAACAAATATAGAAAACATACTACTTGTTAAACAGCACCAGTGGGGGTTCAGTTTGATAGGGCATAATAAAAACTAAGGGTCATTTTTGGAGGTAGGTTAAATGTTGGGGTTTGGTGGTTTTAGTGTCTTAAAACAGACCACATACAGAGCACATCCACAACACGTATCAGAGAGGCATGAGACTGAACCTACCTAACGTCTGAGTATGGATCCAAGGCCCTATCGGACTGTAAAGCTGTCTTTGTGTGTTTATGTGATGTACCTTCACTACAAGTTACCATCTTCACAATGGAACTTGCCTTATCACTGTTGTTGCTTCAGGCACTGATAGTCCTGACTGTTTGCAAGGTATTATAAAATCTGCAGACTACAGAAGAATTTTAGGGTGCAATGTAGTTCCCAGCTTTAAAAAGCTGAGTCTCAGCCAGGGGTCATGGGTCTTACAGCAAGACAATGACCCAACGCATACTTCAAAAAGCACCCAGAATGGTTTAAGACAAAGCACTGGAGAGTTCTGAAGTGGCCAGCAATGAGTCCAGATCTAAATCCCATAAAGCACCTGCAGAGAGATCTAAAAACAGCAGTTGGGGGAAGGAACTCTTCAAACCTGAGAGACCTGGAGCAGCTGACAAAGGAAGAGAGGTCCAAAATTCCAGTAAAGAGATTAAAAGACCCATTAATTGTTACAGAAAGTGTACACCTGACTACTGATATACATGTATTGCATTTATTCTTGATTGGGCATACTGTCAACACTGTAATGTAATGTAAGTAAAATTTTCTTTACTATTATAGCGTCTTTTTAAAAGCTACAAAAGTTGATGTTATTGACATATGCATATATAATACCTTATATTTCTTGAACATATATATATTCTTTATGCATATCTTGTAAACAACTATACTTACACTAGCTATGATTTTAGGATCTCTATTATCCCCTGAGGAAGCCCACATGGGCAAAACGCGTTGGGTGAAACACAATTTTTCTGTCCCTTTGATTCCTGATACACGTTTATAAAAACTTTGCTGAAGGATACAGTGTATTTACCTCTGTTACTCTCATTTTTTATGGTTTGTATAATTCTTGTATATTTAATAAAAGTGATTTTTTATTTCTATACAGTACCTTAAAGTTTTTCTGTGCCGCAAGTAGCCTACTGTTCTGTCCTTACATTTTCTTGTTACAGAAAGTGATTAATATCAGTTATTTCTGCCAAAGGGTGCGTTACCAAGTATTTAGCTGAGGGTGCCAATAATTTTGTCCAGGCTATTTTTGACATTTTGTGTGAAATGTCAAAAGGAATAAACATGACAATACCAAAGCATTGGTAATTGCAACTATTTTCTAGGAGAAGTGTTGAATTTTCTTAAATAAATACAAACGTGCCAATATTTTTGGCCATGATTGTACATAATTATTATTATTATTATTATTGTGTTCAGGACAGAATACAGAGCAAACAAATTAGTATTTTATAAATGTGTATCTAATACAAATCACAAAACCAGGAAGAAGAAAAAAGTACACCAGCAAATGGAATGTATATATTACATTTTTGGGGGTTTGTATTTTCTTTTTATGTTTGTCTGTGACATGTGGATATTATAAAATAAAATATTCATAAATGTTCCATTTAGGTCCATTAGTCTAATAGTTACTGCATTTAATATGTTGTATTAGTCTGATTTAGTGTAATAATCCAAAGAAGGAACGCACACACACGCAACAACTGGGACACCAGCCAGCCACCAAGTGATGTAATTGAGTTTATCTAAATTAGTACTGTCTTTGTTTTTTTCTAACATGCTCCCAGCTTCTGATAGCTTTGTCAAGCTAATGTAGGCTTTTCACCTTAGATAAAAAAAAAGAAAGAAGTCAGATTTACAGCATGTTGGGCTTGATCAAATTATTGGCACTGCCTGCAAGCCACCAGTGAGAGAGGTCTTGGTGGAACTCACAATTTAATGTCGCCACCATAGTGTAAGAATTAATTTACACAAGCTTTAATAGGTTGCTTAGTTCTAACACTGGAAATTCAGAATTTTCTCCGTTTTATTCATCTAGCATTTACCTGGCAGTTATTCAGCATTTACACAACTGCAGGGACATTTCCTAACTGCTCAAAGATGCTGAAAAAATGTCCAAAAATCTTTAACATACATAAAAGTCATTTATTGGACTTTTACTAGATGTTCATTGCTAAAAAGATGCTGCATGCAATGGATTTCCACCGTTTGGGAATGGTGATGCAAAAAAAAACGTTGCTGATACGACCACTTGTGTGAACTTCTCTGGCTTTCCAATAAACTACTACGAGAAACACATTCTCAGTGGTTCAGTTTATTTTTATTATTATTACACAGTATTTATATAGCGCCCTCATATTACGCAGCGCTGTACAAAGTCCATAGTCGTCTTACTAACTGTCCCTCAAAGGAGCTCACAATCTAATGTCCCTACTATATATATATGTCAAATAATGTAGTCTAAGGTCAATTTTAGGGGGAAGCCAATTCAGTTGCCAGAAAAACGTCCACACAGCCATTCATGTAAATGAACCCTGAGACCAATTTACCAACCTTTTTTTTTTTTTGTGAAGAAAACCACAAAAATACAGTGGAAACATACAAGTTCCATGCTGATAGTCTCCTGGCCAAAATTTGAATCTGGGACCTTAGTACTGCAAGTGCTTATTGTGCTTATTATTGCCGTTATTTTGTAAGTGATATATAGCTGTTCCTAAATTTTACACTTTAAACTGTAAATTACTCCATTTTCTAAGGCAACATAAAACGATTAAAGCATTTAAATAACAATAATTTATCTTCATGGTGGAATGCAGTTTTACTTGGAATGAAAGTATATTCCATCCCTCATTAAAGCAGTACCTAAATGACACTTACCTTCAATCCCGCAGGTCCTTCAATGGCGCTGGTTCTTCCCACAATCTGGTCCCGTGGCGTCCTGAAATCCTGAGCCGGACGCCGCCATCTTCAATCTTCTCTTCTGTCTTTGGTATTCTTCCTTCGTCACTCGATCTTGCACTGCACAGGTGTGGGATCGGGTGACGTAGCCGCTCTGAAGGGGAAACATGCGTGAGATCAGCATCTCTTTTCCCTAGAAGAAAAAATAGCCCTTCTGCACGTGCTCCAGATCAGGGTATGCGCAGAAGTAGTGGCCAGAGCCTCTCGGGATGCGTGACATAGTCTACCTTTTATGATGAGTTTAGATATGCTTTAAGGTGTAGGCTGGCACATAATTACAATAAAGGTGTCCCATGACATGAACAAAACCTGTAAACAGACTCTACTGAATGCATCGGTCTCCTTATAATACTGCACAAGACAAAGACTTGTAAAAGTGAAAAAAAAGTTAAATCCTAACTCTTATTGATTTAATAATATGCCATTTATTCTGTATATGATAGATATATGCATCCATTTAGGAAATGCAAACAGCAGAATCAAGCTACTTTTCAGCATTTTTATTCAAGATTTAAATGTTTACTTCGACGGTTGTGCTGCTTGCTACTCCTTGAAAACATGTGGATGGAAGGGATAATGTACCTCTGCAGGCATAGCACCTTTAGCGGTACTAGATTGGCAGTATAACTACAGATATATTTGTATGCTATGATATTGTACATATAGAAGCAATTCAATTTTATGTTTAAGCTTAAATTATGCAGGTGCAGTGTGATTTAGAGAATTCACTCAACGTTGTCTCTTCATATGGTGGTTTGGCTTTGTCAGAAAAGTTATTTTTTTTTTTACATTTTAAAGCTTGTGCATCTATAGTAACTGGATTGAGTAAACTTTAATCATGTTTAAGCATTTAATTGTACTTTTACTATATCCCTTATAAAGTAAGGGGTTAACCCCTCACTCTGTTCAAAAACATAGTAATCTTCTATGTGTTTACACTCATTGATTATCTGAGTGGAAAAATAACAGATTCTAATTCATATTGAACAGCTGCAGTTAAGGCAACCTGTAATGCCCATAGTTCTCTAGTTAAGTTGGCAATTCTGCCAACTTTTTAAGGTAGATTCTTTGCCTAATACCCTAAATATTATAGTTTTTTTTTCACACACACAAACCCTTGCCTATTCTGTAAGATTTGTTAATATGTTGTAGAGAGTTAAATACTCATACTCCATTAGTGTTCCTGGACATTGCCATTTTTCAAGTGTGGGGAACTGGTAATCCTGCTCTGCAAATTCTGACTTTGGCAAGTCCCCTTACACTTATATCACTTATTTTTTCTGGATTGTAAGAGGATCACAGTGCTGGACAACCAATATAAAGTGTCTGTGTCACCCAAATAATGTTCTGCTTGGGCATCCCAGCACACTTAACAATTGGAAGAAGATTATTGTGTTGCCAGGTCCTAACAGGCCCTTGTTCTCCTTCTGGCCAGATTTAGTATAGATATTAGGTCAAGTAACTGGTTGCAGACATTTTGAACCAGCAACAATTGGCCAATTTGTGCTTTCCAGGGATACTCAGATTCCTTTAACATTATGCGGTCACCCGTTGTAAAATTTGTGACTTTACATTTCTGTCTCTTGTTCTGATCTTGATGGGTCTCAGCTGCAGCTTTGGCCTGTTCATATGGTTTTTGGAGATTTTGCTTCAGGCTATCCACACCTTTGGTGTAACCGTTTCAGCATAACATCACCTTGTGGAGAATGGTTCTGGACTCCTGCACATTTAATAAAGACAGCAGTTCCTTGATTAGCCTGCTCTCAAAATCACGTCTTTGCTCTGAATGTATCCACGTTGGCAGACTGTAATGGACAAAGAACCTTTACATCAAAACCTTTGCAACAGTGATGGTCTTTTGTGATGTATGCCTGGGAATATCTGTTGAAATGTCCAGTAAAGTTGATGCAGACTAGGTCCATGGGCCCAGAGCTCTTCAAGTGACCCATTGGAGCAGTTCTGGATAGCAGTGTTTTGCAATGCAAACACCTGAAACCTGAGGTGTTGCAATATTTCTCCATCTTGGTTGACATTGGGACAGTAAAATTAATCTTTCAAATCAATCCTTTTTAGGCCAAGAGTTTTCTCCATACTTAAATGATGATGTTCATCATGAAGTTGCTGATACCCAGCATCTTAGTGCTTTAGAAGGAGCCTTTCTCAGTTCTTTTGTTGCTAGGTGCTTTGTAAAACACCAGACCAGTTTTAAAATGCAGCCTTACCCATTCTCAGTCCAAAATACTAGCATTTGGATGTTTATCAGTTTTTAAGAGGTCAGACTTCTTTTTTACTAATGCCTCCCATTACAGGTGACAAATTGGTCTTCAACCTCCACAGATCCTTCAAGCTCAAAGACGGCAAACAGTATCTATCCGCCTGGGAGGTTTCAAATGATAAAATTGTAGTTTGCTAGTGTAGCTAGCCAACAATTTTCTGTGGGTCTAGCTTAGCTGAGGTAGAGACATATAAGGGGATTATTATCTGCATTCATTTCAAATTCAGCTCCGAACAAATAATTGTGTAGCCTATCAACCACAGCCCATTTGACTGCAAGATCTAGCTTGTGAGCTGGATAATTCCTCTCTGTTGGTGACAAACTTGGACTGATATATGCCATGGACTCTAACTCTTGGTCAGACCTTCTCAGCTGGTATCTTTGTGCAAGACATACAGCTTGGTTGGGTCAGCATTTTCCAGGACAGGTGCATGAGTTAAGATACACTTGAATTTCTAGAAAGTTTATTCCCAATCACTTGTCCATTTGTCTTCTTTGGCCGGCGGAACACAAGATGCCGGCCGGCGGAACACAAGATGCCGGCAGGCTTCTTACCTGGTCCCGCTGATCATCCAGCGTCGTTCTGACATATTTCTGTAAGTTACAGGTCTACAATTTAAAAAAAAAAATTCATGAAAAACAGTGTAACGCTTTTGGTACAGAAATCTAGACCTCAGTGTAACGCCCAGGTGGTTAAAAACCTAGAAACTTACAATCCCCCAAAAAAAGCAATATGGATTTTTATAAGCATTTTAAGTTTGCTTTAAAACACTTTTAAATGTTTGTATAAACTCCCATAAACGCATTTAAAAGTGGTATGGGAGTATAAAAGGATATAAAAAAACAGTCCTTGTGGACTTGGCCATAGATGATTAGGTTAGGTTAGGTTCTCTGACAGTAAGAGCACATGATCCTCCTTGGCATTGCTGGGTCAACCTGTTGGCTGTGGGGACTTTAGATAGCTTTATGGTGGTGAATATAGTGTACACTACCCAGGAACTTTCAATTTTTGTCATACCCTAGGTTATCTGATCCAATGCTCCATTAACAGTCTAATCCAATGTTCTTTTAAATAATATTAAATATTATTACGCAGTATTTATATAGCGCTAACATATTACGCAGCTCTGTACAACGTTCATAGTCATGTCACTAACTAACCCTCAAGGGCGCTCACAATCTAATGTCCCTACTATAGTCATGTGTCATTAATACAGTCTAAGCATGTTTTTGGGTTGTGGGAGGAAACCGGAGTACCTGGAGGAAACCCATGCAAACACAGGAGAACCTGCAAACTCCATGCAGATAGTGTCCTAGCTGAGATTCAAACCTGGGATTCAGTGCTGCAAAGGCCAGAGTGCTAACCTTTGGTCACTTTCATTTTTTTACAGTTGAAAGGGGTAAGTCTTAAATATTTACCTATAAAAGAAGGTATAATAAATACCATTCAAATCAGAGGAATAGCACACTTTAAAATGTGAAAGTCAATATCATTTTTTATATTTTCATTTGCATTTATGTTGAAGGTGTCTTTTTTTCTGTCCTCTAAGAAGTGATTGCAATTTAAAACTGACTTTTGATATATTAGTTTAAAAAAGTTATTAACAGTGATAAGCCTTGTCCTGTTCTGGGCATCTGGCCAAATTAGCATCTAATACCTTATCTATATACACAGGCAGGCTGCTCTGAATATCTAATCATGTATCACACCCTTATCATAAGAGAATCAAGTCTCAAGGAAATGTAACTTTAATTTCCATTTTAAAGATGAACTGAATTTTTAGAAAAAAAGGATATACAAATGTTATATGCAACCAAAAGCTATTTGTTATAATTCTTACTTTTTATTTCTTAAAAACCAAGCCCCAGGAACAGTAAAGTCTGCAATTAACAGCCACTGCTGTCTATGCAGAAGCAGAAGGCTCCCTGCAGGGGTCTGAAAAACCTCCTGGTTAGTTAGCACCACAGCTATATAATCTGCAAAGCTTACTCTCCTTAATAATTGAAGCTGTCATGACCAGGCAAAGAACCATGGTGGACCATTGCAGAGGGATCACTACAAGGAGCAGCAGTCCTTTCATGCAGTCTACTAATTGAAGACAGTCTGCTATTTAAAAAATAGTTTTTGGTTCACCAAATGTATGTGTACAGGTAGTCCCCAGGTTACATACGAGTTAGAAACTGTAGGTTTGTTCTTAAGTTGAATTTGTATGTTAGTTGGAACAGGTACATTATTTTAACAAAATGCAATTAGGATAGATGTTTGTCATAACATATTATTAGGCAGTGTGGTGTCAGATACTGTGTAAAATCCTCACTGTGAGCTAATCAGCAAAAAAAAAAAAACTTTATGGAGCCTAGATATTCATTAACTTCTGGAACAAGCTGTGCTTTGATATGCAAAAAGAAACATCTACAGAGTTTGTCTTGGTCATTAAAGAGTTACAAGGACTTGCAGTTGCAGCTCAGCTCTTAAGATATCAGCTGTGTTTAGAAAAAGACTTCTTCTGCTACTCATGCAACCCACCCCCTTCAAGCCTCCATCCTGCAGACGAGCGAGCAGGGAAGCCCCGTTCGTATCTAGAAGTCATCTGTATGTTGGATGTCCTTAACATGGAGACTACCTGTCTACTTGAAGTTATCCAGTCATGAGATTATGAAATGACATCTCTATATGCTGTGTTTCTCACACATGGTTCCTCTAGAGATTGTCTCTCACATCGGTTTATTTGACAACAAATATTTTTTGTCTATCTGTAAGGGTGACATACTTCCCAGTGACAAGCAATGTAAGCGGCATTATTCCTGACCACCATGCTAATATTCTAAGAGCTGGAATATAGTAATTATAGAAGGGGTTTCTTAAAAAAAAAGGTAGAGAAAAGCTGTTCTAAGGTTTTATGTCACTCTTCTTCTTTTCAGCATGATCTAAAATGATGTAAACCTAAGCATAGGTGTAAAAAAACATATAACAGATTTCACTGTGCCAATATTAGTATTTAAACCCAATATAAAGAAGGTATGTGTGAAAAACTAAGTACCCCCCATGATTTAGTGGCTTGTACAACCACCTCATTGCAGCAATCATTTTCTGGTAAAAATGTATGATTCTCTCACATTGGGGTGAAGGGATTCTGGTTTGTTCCTCTTTACAACATTACTTCATTGCGGTTTGTGGAAACCCGAAGGTGCATTACACATTTTTTAAGACAGGCCATTATCTCACAGTTTTGCTTATGATGCTAATTATTATAACATCAATTATAAAGCACTTGTTCCTTCAGAAGCGAAGTGAAACCATTTTAAGCCATCAAATAACATTATTCCCACTGTGAAGGATGCATTTATGGCTAAGATACCATCCTCCACTATTCCATTAGGTCTGTGGGCTAGCACGTACAATAATTCCAGTACTCAGTGAGATGTTCAGACCATGGATGCAGACTATGATAAAAACAGATCTTCTCTTTAACCACATAAATAGGCAAAGACTTGAGAAGGTGGCAGGTAAGTCATTATACCTTAACGGGAGGAATTTTATACTGTTGTTACAGTATATGTTGTTATGTTACATGGAAAGATTTGAAGATATTAGATCAAGTATGTCAAACTTGTGTTATTTTTGTGCTGATTTAGAGAGAAAGTATTACAAAATATAATAGGTAATTCATTCATGTGGTTTACCGCTTTTTGCATGTGTGTTTTTGGGATAATTAAAAATCTTTTTGCTTTCTTGAAGAACATTTTAGTTTATTGTTGTTAAGTAATGATTTGAACCTGCAGAACTCTGCTGTTTAGCTATTTCATGTTATCGTACAAAAGCCCCAGGATAAGTAGGGCTGGAAATGTACAATGCTTTGAAAAGTAACCAGCAGTAAAAACAAATTGTGCTTCCAGAAAGTTTATATAAATCTCTTTCAGACAAAGAACAATTTCAGCAAGTTACAAAAGTACCTATTGATCTTTCCACAAATACAGTGTTTTTGTATTTTTCTCTGGGCTGGAAATATGATAAAAACAATATATCTTTTTCTCCACAAACTACTTTTCCCATCAGCAACCATGTAATGGAGATAAACAAAAGAAATGCATGTTTGAAGTCTAGCCTGTTTGATAACCATGGATCCCTCCATGGATGGAATGGGGAAAAGTGTTGGCACTGGACAAAAATGTATTATTCAGAAGCTCCCTAGCTGAAATAATGGGATAATGCTTAATAAAAAAACTAATTCAGCCATCAGTTGTGTAAGCTGAAATAAATTAGATTTTTGTGTTCAGATAAGCTTTAAATATGACTGATAATGTGCATCAAAGTAGGTTAGGGCCACCTAGCATTGTTAGAGTGTATTTAAACCAGCTTGTTCCAAGGACACAAAAGTAATACAAAAAGATAAGGGAAAAAATACTTTTGGACAGTTGTTCAGATATCCCCAGTGGAAGATTTTTTTTACTTTTTGGTTTTTTATCAATTTTTGATCTAGTGACAATGGTCATCAGGACAACAGTTGGAAATTCAGCAGGGCTGTTGCACATTTTGACCCAAATCCCACAACATCACTGTTATCACGCATTGCCAACCTGACAACCCTGGCTTCAAAATCAATTTTTTGTTCCAGTCCAGGCTGTGGGAGGAAGTGAGGAAGGCAGAGTGGTTTGGTGCCATGAAAGGAACGCTGAGGAACAGCAAGAGGGTATGGAGAAACAGGCTGTATTGTGTGCAGGTGATATTTATGTTGCTTTTAGGTCCAGTAGTGGGGGAATGAGCTGCTTTTGGAAGTGAGGGGGTCAGAAACTTTGGGGACGCAAAGGGTTTTGGAGGAGGGAGGGAGGATGGTGAAGGAAGGGTGCTGATCTAGGGTCTGATGAGGAGCTGATCTGAAGAAAAGATTAAGGGGGTCTTAATCTAGAGTCTGAAGAGGAGTTTAAAGTTGGGCTGATCTGAGGTCTAGAGGGAATTTTAAAAGGAGCTAACCATAGGTATGAAGGTGTATTAAGGCAGCAGTCACCAACCGAGAAAATTTTGGTGGGTCTGGCCGGTGCCCCCCCTCCCAGTGGCGTCCTTCTCCTGACCCCACAGGGGGGTGCACCGGCCAGAGCCGCGGACCAAATCTCCCATACGGATCGCAGGCTCAGGGAGATAGGCCGGTTGTGTCTTTTGAGAGTGGACAGGTTCTGGCCTCATGACGTCACTATAGGGAAGTTTGTTCACCTTCGAGTGACACCCGAGCATGCGTGCTCCAGCACTGGTAAATTTAGTGGTACGTGGGTCTGAAAAGATTGGCGACCACAGATTTAAAGGGTAATAATGATGCTGAAAGTTTTTAATGAATGGCCCTTGTATTTTAGTAACACAATATCTCAATGGCCACCAGCAGCAGGACATTTTGTTTTCTCCCATTGATCAATGACACCAGGTAGTTTTTTTCCCTTCACTAATCACTAATGTTGCGTATTTCTTTTTCAATAAACAGCAATGCAAATATCACTACAATCTTAATCACTGCTATCTGTATGCTGTGCTCCGTGTCATTACCTATTGATTAAATGATTTATTTCTTCAATAGTTGCAGTTGGCTACATAACCTAAAGTGTGTTAATGAAGTTCTTCCTTAAGTTGGACCTCACCAGGGGTACTGGCAGATATCCTTGATCAAGGAAGCCAAAAAAAGCCTTCTTGTTTCAATACATTAGAAATCAGCCAGGTTCTATTTAGTTGGTGAGGTAAACAATCTTGGTAGGGGCTTGTTGTTGTTATCATTGCAATTTCTTTGAAATTTGCAACTGCACATATTAGTTTATACAATGCCCTTGAACCTTATCCTTAGCATAGACTATTCATAACTATATCTTGTTTTTTATCTATATATTAATCTATATTCTGAACCTGCATAGTAAATGATCCAGGAATTAGTAAGTGTTTAAAGAATACTTTTTATATTTATTGATGCATGGGACCACATGAGTTTTAGTTTTGGAGAGAGTAAAAAAAATTAGCAGACGCTTTTAAAACAGGGTGACAACACAGGCATACAATTGGTATGATATGGTAGGAGAAAAACAAGCACTGCCACCCTATAACATGAAATGCCTAGACATAGATATTTTTTTTAGAATTACCATGTATTATCCTAAGAAAATCTGAAAGTTTTAAAATATTTAAGGTGACTTTGACATTGCATTAACATGTTAAAGGTAATACAAGATTTTAAATGATGGGAACTGCAGTTTCATTAAAAATGGGAAATTCCACATATTGTGCATTATTATAATTTTGATATCATTTTCTCAGCATCCTCTACCACCTGAGCAGTGCTTGTTCTATGTCAGAGAATTCTAAGAAATAGGAAAAGCAATACTTTTAGGCAAGGTTTAGACCTGCAGCTGGAACAAGGGCAAATTGCCAGTCACTTGGCCACTTGCACCACAGCACTGGTTCCCAAAGAGTCAGCAGTTCATAAGGAAGTGGTAACAGCACCGCAACTACTGACAGCATTTAAAATTTGTTCATGTGATCACCATGTGTATAATAATATGGTAACAAATGGCTTGGTTGATAAATAAAGACAACTCTAGATGATTGTCGCATGTGATGAATGATTGTAAATTGTGTCGGGAAAAAATCTAGTGTGTATAGCTGTCCCCCAATGTCAATCATCGATCCGTTCTTTTTGAACAATTTAGCGGAAAGTTCGCTGTACTTTCCTATGCAGAGGAGCGCACCAGGGTGCCACTCACTCAGCTACGCTCATTCATTCTCCTATCCGTGGAATTGATCACGAAAAATCGTTTCCAGTGTCCGAAGTATAATATATAGGCTAATGATAACACTAATCACTAAACTTTTTTTTATCCACCAATTCATGTGATAATTAGCCCATTGTTAAGAATCCAATAAAAAGATGCTCATAAAAGGTTTCCCAATTGTTTCAAGTAATATCATTGCTTCCACAGCATTCATCTTGTACCCTAATTAAACAGATATTATAGATTGACTTATTTTGATTTTAAAAAATTAATATTTTTGTAACAAAAATTGACATGGACTAAACCAATGCTGACTGTAATTTAAAAATTATGATACCATGGCTGCAATAAAAACTTAAATGCAAACTTTAAAATCACTGAACAAAAACCTATTTTTTATTCAAAAACTTTAGGGGCTGTAACTGTCGACTTCTGCTAGTTACCTTCAGCTATAACTACAACAAGTATGCACATAGGAACTCAGAGGAGAAGAAGAAAAAAATACATTTTTGAAGAGAATAGGTTTTTGGACTAAAGTGGAAAAGTGGAACTAAACCTTTTTTTTTTGTCCCTTCTACAACAGATAGACAAATTTTTTGCCTGATCACAATTTTTTAAAAGGCAATATGGGAAACAGAACAAGACAGTGAGCAAGTATTAATAACAAGACCTACCCTGAAAATAAGCCCAAGCATGATTTTTCCGAATTTTTGAGGATGCTCAAAATATAAGCCCTACCCTGAAAATAAACTACAATATATATAAATACATGGACAAGAGGTGCTCAGTTAAGGAAAGCGCTATGGCTAAAGATGATAAATTGGGGCCAATGGTTCTAAAGGAAATGGAGTCACAGGAAATTCATGATGGATTTTAGGGTTTGGAGAGTTACGATGATGTTTCAGAAGATGATGACATGACTGTATTTGAATAAATGTTGATTTTTTGTTAGAATTATTGTCGATTGTTGTTCATGAAAAAATAAGACATTCCCTGAAAATTAGTCCTAGTACATTTGTTGGAGAAAAACATTATATAAGACGCTGTCTTATTTTCAGGGAAACAGGGTATGTTTTTTTTAAAAGTAGAACTTCAGTTCTGCTTTAGCCACAGCTGAAGTGTTTACTGAATAGGAATAATATTTCACAAACTTTCTCATCAACATTGAGCTAATGTAAAATGAATAAAATATATATATATAATCTTATTTTATATTTCCACAGATAGCTGGGTGAAACTACAATGACGTCAAATTGCTGCAAGTCAAAATGTTGGAAGATAAAATGCTGGAGATTTCTGTCTGCCTTTCTCAGTCGCATTTTATTTGGTGTACATGGGTTCTTTTTGATTACTATGATTATGGAATTGAATGAAAACTACTTGTATCTGCTCAGTTTAATTGTTCTTTTGTTTATTGAAATGATCATCACATTAGCAATAACAGAGAAAGGAGAATGGAAATGGTAATATCTTAGTGATTTCTATGTTCAAATTTTACATATAATACATTATTGTGTTATATTAATATTTTACAAATTTTATTTGTGTGACATTTCTGAGATTTTTAAATTCTTGTTATCATTATTATTATTATTATTATTATTTTTATAAGGCCAACATATTATGCAGCGCTGTACAAAGTCCATAGTCATGTTACTAGCTGTCCCTCAAAGGAACTCACAATCTAATGTCCCTACTATAATCATATGTCTTTAACACAGTCTAAGGTGAATTTTGAGGGAAGCCATGTACATGTAATATCTCACAAGAGGCAGCAGGCAGCAGTTCCCTGGCATAAGAATGCAGTAAATGCACTACAATCTCATAGCCAATGCAAGAATAGCCTAAAGGTAACATAGGAAGTGTATACAGGACATAGGACAATTTAGGAAAACGACTGGGACTTAAGCTAATTATACATTGACTCATAAATACCCAAACAGCTTTTGTTTCAAGTGTTTATAAAGGCATTTTAAACAAAGTATTTAGAGAGGTAGAGGAGAAAACCCCCATAAATACCCTAAAACACCTAAAAATACCCAAAACACCTATAGGTGCCACATGCATTTCAATGGAGAGCATTTGGAGCATTTATGAGAATCTATAGGCAGTTTTGGGCAATTATGGGCATTTGATAAGTGTTTATGGGCATTTTAACACCTTACAGCCCAATCAAGAAGACTCTCAGGTGTAGACTGTCCCAATGGAATAGAAAGGAAAATGCTGGGAAAACAATCTATATATTCATAACCTGAAGTAAGTTTCTGGATGTGCCCTGGTTTGCCAGATTCCATTTATTTCTTGATTTATACAGTAGAACCATTTCCATTGTATCCAATGCTGCTCCCGTACAGTGAAGACCATAAGCTTTGAATAGAACTGTATTGTAAATGTTAACACTTTTCAAGAAACACTTTGCAGTTTGCCTATAAGATAAATGTTTTACAAATAACAATTACTAATACTGCCGATACAATAGCAATTTATTGCATCCTTTGTAAGTAACAGAAATTTATTTTTTTTTTCTGTTACATTTAGAAGTAGCAAAAGCTATTTGTATTATGACCCCAACATCACCAGTGTAGTCTGGGGACTAACTGCTGCCTGTGAATGTCGAAACAGTGGGTCTGATTTATTATAGCTCTCGAAGACTGGAGAAGCTAGACTATCCTGGAATAACCTGGGTGATCCTGCATACCTGGATTTCTTAAAAATAATTTGCTATTAGTTGGGAAATCCTGGACCAAATCCATTACAGGTTGGCTAATTCCCCCAGGTTCTCCCATGATAGTCTATCTTCACCGATCTTGGAGAGTTTTATTAAATCATACCCAGTGTTTTCAGATGCTCTGCACCAACAGGGAATACTATACTTTTTTTCTGCAGTCCCTTACTGAGCACTGGCAGCTCCACAGGGCAATAGCTGGAGACCCTGTGGACCTGGAGATGGGAGGAACTACTTGCTGTTGCTAACAAAACATGTTGCTAATAAAATACTAAAACTATCCAGCATGTAAAAGAGTAATAAATAATTACCGGTGCATTCTGTGGTTCTACCTACTGGCAGGGACACAATAGTGACATAACGTACATCACAGACCTTGGATGAAACCATAGTGCACACAGATTCTGCTGGTGTAGATCTGCATGAGAGTGCAGAGTCAGAACAGAGTCACCAGCAGCAGAACATGTAAATAATATAACAGTAGAACCTCGGTTATACACGGGTAATAGCCGATTCTGGATAAGTGTAGTTTCTGGTTAACTGAGGATACTCTGAAACAGAGGGTTCTCAGCCATTCAAGCACTAGACTTGAATGGGGAGACTTGTCCTCATTCACCTCTAGTGCTGAATGGCTGAGCAAAGGGAAACGCTGATGACGCTTGGAGCGGAGCAATCAGCGGATCTCTGCTCTGATCCGCTCTCCTGGTTGCTTTCGAAGCCCTAGCAGAGCTTTAGTATGTGTTCTTGGATGAAGAGAATACATGCCACAGCTCCGCTAGGGCTGCAGGAGCAATCAAGAAAGAAGAGTTGTCGGGTGCCGGTTATCTGAGTTTTACGGTTATCTGAAATGCGGATAACCGGGATTCTACTGTACTCTTCTTTTACAAGTTGACTGTATGTTCCAGCAGACATTTGATTAGTAAGTCTAAAATTGAATTCCGGTACTGACTCATAGTTTGCTCTATCACAGGTTCTCACCCATGATGTTTATCTATCTATGTTCTGTTATTCCACCTATCTTTATACTGGAACTTGATCTCATAGATCGTAGACAACAAGAAATAAGCACAACAACAAATACAAGTTCCAACAATAGAGAAGTGGTATGTATATAATAAAATATATTTATAACCTTTTGGCTGTCATAAATGTATCCTATGCACTATGGATTTCCAGGATAATGAGTGCTGTATGGAATGAATCAGGGGAGTCTCATTTCCCTAAAACAAAAGCTGTGAGCTTTTTTATGACTTTCCATGACTTGCAGAATTGATCTGAATGGCTTCATGCCTAAAAAATTGTGAACTGCCTGATATGAATTTTCTATGACAATAGAATGGACTTTGTTGTTGGACTTGGTTTTCTCATTAACATGCACAATGGTAAAATCCAATAAGCAATTTCTTCCTTCGAAAATCTGTTAATGTATGGCTTGTTTGCTATTTTGGTTCAAATTTGGTTAATTGTTCCAATCTTCCCAAGGTGCCCTTGTGGTTTCCCACTTTTCTTCAAATGTCGGAGCAGTTTCTAATCGTAATGCTAGTAATAGGACGCTGGTTGATGCCAAAAGGTGGCCTGAATAGAGAGCAGCTGTCTCAGCTTCTTCTAATCTACCTTGGTATAGGGGCGGACATCCTGGATATTTTACAGCTAATCAAGGAGAAGAACGTGAATATACATCGGACTGTAGCTATTGTAGGCTTGTGCCTCTTTTGCTGGACAATAACACAATTCACATTTGTGGTCACAGAAGATGAAGAAGAGCCAAAGTCCCAAAAAACCAGTGTCACAGAGGACTCAATGTCATTATCAGATATAAAAACACAAAAAACATCTAGAGATATAGAAAGCTTTCTTATTACTATTGGGATGCACGATGGACCATTTCTTGCTTATCGAGTTTACATACTAATTGTAATTGGAGAGGTTACTGACTCTATCATTTTCTTCATTTGTAAAAACACTTTGACACTTTTAATAGAAGCATACAGGCTTTTTGTAGTATTGTACAAAGATAGGTGGGAGAGAGAAAAATATGAACGTAACAAAATAAAATCTGATTTGTAAGATCTACAAAAACTGGCCATTTGGTTGGGGATAAAGTTCTGATCAGCGTTTTATAAATCAAGTTGATTTAATGGAGTGTCAACCTCATGATACCTATAAAGTTGAGATTTTCAGTGGAGATAATGCATTCAGCTTCACTATTAGGAAACCAGTTTATGTCTGACTGTGACTGTATTTAGTTCTATTTGCAGATAGCCAATTGAGGCTTGGCTAGTACGGGGTCCTAGAGCCTAGTAAACACGGAACGATTTTAATTTCTGATCTGATAAAATGATGGTAGCTTAAGTGAATCCGAAGTGAATATAAGAGGTGATCAATGGTCCAATGATCCTCAATCAGATATCAAACGTGCAGAATCAATTAATATGTATAATGATCATTTAAATCTATTTGGAATGTCAAACAAATTCTCACCAATAAGCATGATCAGAAGAGCAAAATATTGTACATTTTGTGTCGCGTTTTGGGACATCTGACTTTTCAAATGCTGGTCAGAAAATATGATTAGACTAATTGGCCTGGTACAAAATTGGCAAGAGATCCGCTTGTCATTAAAAAAGGGATGCAAGGTATTATTATTGAATAAATACATACACTTCCTATATTTATGAGTTACCATCACACCTTTTAGTACGCTTTACCTGACTGTTGGATAGAAAACTTGACAACCAATCCTAAGACTGCTTACCGTTCCCCCAACTTAAACTTGCATGTTGCCTTGTTACATTGTCAATGTGTCTGTTGCACTTTAATTTGGATGGCATATGACATTTAGCACTTGGGGTAACTGTGTTGTTGGTTTTGTTACATTTTTTTTTACCCTGATGAGTCTGTTTAAAATGAACAAAAGAAAAAACAATAATCTTTTATTGAACTGAGCATATTGATAAAACTTGACTAGTTGTTACTTTATCAGAACTCTTTGCCAGTAACTCCATAACAAGCATGCGTAGCTGAAAGCTCCCTTCTTTATAATGTTATATTAAAGTAATAAATAAAATATTCATGCATGTAAATGTAAAGGCAGTCAATGCATTTATGCATCACAATGTGACATTATGTAGTACTAGTTTATGTAATGGATCATATTGATCTCTGTTGAAGGACTATAAGATGTATGCGAGCAGCAATAAAGATGGACGTTTATCTTTCTTTTATCTGTATCCACTTTTTCAATAATACAGATCTCTGATTTTCTTCATGTGTATGTGTTTATGTTTGTACAGTCACTTTAAGATTAACTCTTCTTTTAATTCACATATGTGCTATAAATGGTTATTTTAGGTTGCAGATAAACTGTTGAATGCAGACAGTCCATACATACATTCAGCTAATCCCTTGCATATACCCTATTTCAGATGATTCTTTTTTTTTAAAAGAAAGGGTGTTAAAGAGAAAAAAAATGTAATTTCTTTAAAGTAAAGTGTAATCTATCCTTTTTTGTAAAGTACAAATTTTGGTGATAGGTCTGCTTTGAAATTGAGGGTGCATATTGAATCATTTTTGGGGGTTTAACCTTGGGGTTTGGTAGTTTTAGGCTCTGCTAAACAGTTAGGGATAGCACAGTCACAGTTAAAGATGAATGAGACTTTAGGGATCCAGAGAGGAACTTTTACTTTTTACTTTCCATTACACTCTAGTACTTAAAACTAGTTTCCACATGGTGGTAGCATGCTGTCTGCTGTTCTGTATACGAAGATCACCATTGGAGTGAACCAGCACATAAAGTGCAAAAGGGAAGAGAAGACACGACTGTATTTTACTTGAGTTTATAGAGGTCATGGTACTACTTTCAGAAATCCTTTTAGTACCAATTCCCTTTGTCAGAATGAAATACAATTTAAAGATCCTGTTCTTATCTTTGATTATCATGCTGCTAACAGTGGTGGATGCAGCCAACAGTGGGCAGAAATAGCACGGGCCCCCCTGCCCTCCCTCTACAAACTTGCCAGCCAACATATGCCTCCACTTCATCCCCATCCAAGCACTAGTTGGAAGAATTACCAAAACTGTCAATGCATCCTACCTGTACAAATGTCCTACTTGTGGCTGTGCTCAAGTGTCATACAGCAGCAGCAAAGAACAATCCTCTTGCAAATCTGACATCTGCAGAAGTGTAGGGGTCCTAAAGGGGTGGTACTCCTGTGCATTGAAATTAATGTTGCAGGTCTGACCCTGACTGTGAGGGCCCCTGTTAACTAAAGAGGGCCCTTTTGCATCTGCACATGATGCACTACCCTATGTCCACCCCTTAGCTCTACAGCACAATAGGGGGGCTACAATTACAAGAGATTCTGAAGGGCCTAATTTGTAGCCATTAAGAATTAAGAATGCATTATTAAGACATTAAACAAATATGATTTTTGTGGGACCCACAACAACCTTTTACACTAATGTTGCAGTGGGTTTGCAGCTGTCTTTTTATCAATTAGATGACATCATGGATCTTCCATTTTTTCTTCAACAGAGGTGGTGGGCAATCCATCCTTCTGGACCAAGAGGCACTTGCCAAACAATACTGCCTATTTCTGGAGTACCATAAGTCCCTGATGCATAATGATGTGGCCGCCAAAAAGCAAATCTATGACAGCCTATAAACACAGGAAAACTGAGGTTAAAAAGGAATAAATGAGCTCTTTGGAAGGTAATGTGACTTCTGCAACCAAGTCACAAAATGTCATGGGTATACACAAACCTATACCTTTCTGGGTGCCTGGCAAGTCTTTTATTAAACTTTTCTGCACTCATGTTTTTATGCTAGTGGAAGATTGGAAGGCAAATTGATGCATGAAATTGCAAAAGCAAGAGGTTGGTTGTAGATAAACAGAACACTTTTTGGTGCTCATGCCACCATCCAACATACATCTAAAGTGTTGAAAACTTGTCTGTGGTTCCATGCGCTGGTCTCTATGTGACAATTGTGTCCAGGACATAATGCAGAGCAAAATACCTAAACTAATTATTATTTTATATATGTGCATCTGATACAGACCACAAATTCAAAAGAAAAGAAGAAGGCTATCCATTTTTATGGGCTCATAGCATTTTTTTTTAAATCTTGGAATAGCTGTATCAGTGAAGTTGATGTGGACGTCCAGGACAACATCTGAAAAAAAACATATCTTTTGGCAGATCAACCATATATGCTCGATGTGACAGGCATCCCTAACATGTCTCAGGCATGTCTGGAGAGAATTTATGTCAATAGTGCTCATAGCATTTTAATAAAGTACAAAAGTATTCCAGCAGATGGCATGAAAATAGCACATTTCTGGGGGGGGTATTTTTTTTTATTATTTTGTCTGTGATATGTGGATATTATAAAATAAAATATTCATAAACTCTCCATTTAGGTCCATTAGTTTAAAGCTACGTACACATGTCCAATGGTTCTCGCCCAATAATCGGGCGAGAATCTGGCGTGTGTACAGCGCCCGTCGTCCATCATCCGAACGACCATCCTGGTGGATCCATGGACGATCCTAAAGCAAGGAAAGAAGGAGAGCGTGCAGCAGGGTGCCGTTCCATCGTTCTTCCCCTCCCCTCTCCATAGAGCAGAACGGTGATGTATGTACAGCACTCATTCATGCATCTTTCAGTCTTTTGTAGTTGGAAAGGATCCTGAAAGATCCTTTCCAAGGACAATAATTGCAGGCATAATTTAATAATCTACAGAAAGAACACACACAACAACTGGGACACCAGCCAGCCACCAAGAGATGTCCTTTTGGGTTGGGTTTATCTAAATGTCCTTTTGGGTTGGGATGGGTTTATCTAAATTAGCGCTGTCTTTGTTTTTCCCAAACATGTTCACAGCCAGTTTTTTTCTCTTTTTTTGAAAAGGAAGTCAGTTTTACACAAAGCATGATGGGTTCATCAATATATTAGCTCTGTTTTCAAGCAATCAATTAGTGAACATGGTAGAGGTCCTGGTGGAGCTTACAATCTAATGTTCCTAACATAGTCTAAATCTAAGTACACACAGATGATTCCCCTCCAACTTGAATGGTCCTGTTTGTCCAGTGGGAACATTTGGCATGTGTATTAGTAGCCCCTCAGTGTGGTCATCAATCCACTTGCTCATCCTCTCCTCTTCATGGAACAGAAGGGTGCTGGGTGTACAGTTCTAAAATAATAATATAATCTATTATATTATATTATATAATTCCAATGCAATATTAATGACGAAATATAATTTCCAGGGACAATTATCTCTGGTCGTTTCACAGGGCTTAGACCAATTACTTACCCGTATGTTTTAAGGAGGAAAACTACAAAAACACAGGGAGAACATAAATATTCCATGCAGATAGCCTCCAGGCTAGGATATAAATCTGAGACCTTAGTATTCCAAGGTGAATGTGCTTATCAATAAGCCAATGTACCACAACATTTCATAGTCCGCTTCATTCGTTCCTCAGTCCTGTAATAAATCTGGTAGTTGGTTGTGGTAAGGATCACTTATGCAATGATTACCCTATCACGTGCAAGGAAATTACCAAAAACATTTGTATTCTTGCTCATGTTGTATGGTTCAAGTCAGTTTCATACAATTTGCTAAGTTAAATTAACTTCAACCAAGTTTTTGTTACCAAGTTTATTTTAACCATTGTTCCAAAGACTGAATAGGACATCATTATCCATAAGTTTTGCTTAACCCCCCTGGCAGTGTGAAAATTAAGTATTTTTAAATGTAAATGCAGTACATTTAAAAACACTCGATACAGTCCCCCCCCCAGCAATACGCTCGCACGTAGATGCCCGGCCAGCATCTGCTTCCCCTGGCCTCGTCTCCCCAACGTTTACACGCCAGGGACATAGATGTCGGCCGGGCATTGCCAGGTTACACAGATGCCCGGCCAGCATTGCCAGGGGAAGAAGATGCAGGGCATCGGTGGAGGACGCCGCGGGCACCACGGGAGGATGCCGTGGGACCCGCTTACCAGGTAAGCTTTTCAAACTCCTTGGCAATTCCACCCTGAGTGTGGCTCAAGGTTACTGCTTATGGTATAGATAATTCACCCCGAGCTACACTCGAGATTACCGCTAAAGAGGTTAAAGCTGATCTGGACCACAACCAAATGACATTTAGTTTACTAAAACACTGAGAATCTTAAACAATATCTGGCCAATCTAGAGTAAATATTTACTCCTAGAAGTGGCCTGGAAGTGCCTACTGCTAGGTTCAGCTGGGGTTAAGTGATGGGGCTGCTACCTGCCATCCAGTTCATTTGAAGTAAGGCTGACGCAATTGATCAACAGGAAATGGCTGAAGAAAGTTACTCAGGGAAGAATCATTGAATAATAATATAAATAAAAGTTTCAGATTTAATACAACTTTTGAAAATAGAATTAACATTTTAGAACTTATATGATATCTTCAGGTTTTGATCTACCTAAAGGCACTCATTATTTCATAAATATTATACAGCTGTTCTTAAGTGTTACACTTTAAACCGCAAATGACTCCAGAATTGTTTTGTAACACAAAGTAAAACAATTAAAGCAATCGAATAACATTACTTTAAGTTTATGGTAACTGGAAATAAAAGTATATTCCATCCTCCATTAAGGTGTAGACTGGCACATAATTACAAGTGTCCCATGAAATGATCAGAACCTCTAAACAGACTCTACTGAATGCATCCGTCTCCTTAATAATACAGCACAAGACAGAAGAATTGTGAATGTGAAAGGTAAGTTAAATCCTAACTCCTGTGGGTTTGATACAATGCTTTCTATTCTGTATTTTGTAGCTGTATGCATGCATTGATAGTAGCAAGCCACAGAATCAAAATGCCATTGGCGAACCCTACTAGTCCCAGGTATTTTTTATTCATGTTTTAATGTTCAGTGTTACATAGGCTGCGCCGTTGCATGTGAAGGGATGGAAGGGGTAACATATAAATATATTGTATTTATATATACAAGTTTTATGTTGAAGCTTACATTTTGCATTTGGATTTAGACAAACCACTCGACCTTATTTCTGCCCATGGCATTTCTGTTTAAACGGTAAAAGACAACCATGAAGAAAATTGTTGACTATGCAAGGACTATGGAATAAACACAAATAAACTAGGCACACATTAAGAATAACATCTTGGCGTTTGCTGCTTTGGTGATGAAATTCCTTAAGTGATTACATAGCAAAGGTTTTGCAATTTTGACCCACTAAAACTTGTTTAAACTGATCTAAAAGAATGGCACTACACCCAAAGTAATCATGTAAGCTCCACTGAATCTTGTTATATAATGCCCACTAATATGAGTTAGGATATCACTCTGGAAGGAAGACTTCTATGAAGAAAGCCATTTGTCACTGCAAAGCCCTGTGAGGTTCCTGTCATCGTGGAAGCTTCCAAGTTTAAATGCCTTTAAAAATCAGAATTTTCCATGTTTAAAAAAAAACACCATTATTGTCCGTATGCAATGGTTGCATGATTTATCCTGGTGATGCCAAAGCCAAGGTTAACTGATGTGTTCACACCCATTTAAATAGAGCATCATTAACTATCTGCTTATACATAATCTCCAAAGGGAAAAGGACAAACAATGTTTATCATTATGGCCATCAATGTATAGTGCCCATGAAAACCCTTGTTATGAGTTATATTTGGTACCTTAGTCTCAGTCTATTTATTGTAGATGTCTACAATCCAAGTAAAGCTTGGATTTGGATATTGAATCTGTTCTGTCCATTATAAGGGGCCCAAGAATCAATGGTCCTTACTGTACATACATTTTTTCTTGTTTTTATTTCAATCTTAAAATTACAGTTTAATTGTCAATGGTTTGTGCACATTGGGTGCCATGTAATCTGACAGAAGAACACGAGAGTCCAGAGTTGTCATGAGCTTTTATCAATACATGATTTGGACCCAGAGGCATCCCTCAGACGTATGATGGCTGGTGATGAATCATGCCGGAAATCAAATAGCTGGAGTCTTCTGAAAAAAAGCCTATCCATACTAGACAACTGAAAGGTGTGCCTAGGACCAGTACTGTAGCTCACTAAGAAAACTGAAGCACAATTGAAGAGTTAGGGTGTTAAACTAGCAAGGACTTAAAGCGGAACTAAAGTGAAAAATAAAAAAATCACACACCTTGAATTCTGCAGATCCCTCGATCAAGCAGGAGAGGTCCTCCATTGGGTGCCGTGCTGGAATTCTCCTTTGACCTGGTGCAGGAGAAGTGCCGAGCGCCACCATCTTCAACCTTCTTTTGGCTATGTCACCCGATCTCCCTCTGCGCAGGTGCAAGATTGGGTGACATAGCTTGCTATTAAGGGGAGGTGCTTCACCCTTTTTTGTAAGGGTTAAAAAGGAATAATAATTTTACTTTATATAATGTATTAAAATAATTAGGTGAAGTGAAAACTTTGAATTTGGGTCCGCTTTATGGTTGGGTCAGCTTTATCCCACAAATTTTATGAACAGGGCTACTGATTTAAACAAATGAGATGTATCTCCACATATTACACTAAATACCTTGTTTTTTAAATATATTTATTTATTTTCTTATGCCATATATCAAACTATCACAGTAATAAAACCATTCATTTTTTTTTTTTAAGATCATAAGAAACTTTCGGAAAGAAGATGTCAAAATGTTGGATGATACTGTCGTCCTTTTTAAGTCGCTTAATATTTGGATTACATGGATCAATTATGATATATCTGCTACACAGCAACACAGGAAATTATTACTACTTGTTTCTGCTAACCTGTGTCATTTTCTTATTCATTGAGATGTACATTACATTGGAAGAAACGAAAAAAGGAGAGTGGAAATGGTAAAATCTCTTTTTATGTACAATAAATACATTTCACATACATATCAGAAAGAAATATTATAAAACTGAAAAATATTATTTTTATTACTATTAATAAACTGTATTTATATAGCACCAACATATTTATAACACTGTACATTACATAAGGAATACCCTTTAATGAAAGCATTAGGAGTATTAATAGGTTTACAGTTCTGACACAATTTTTTATAGGACACAGTGATGTTTTTTATTTTTTACAATAAAATAAATACATTAATAAATATAAAAAATGAAAGTGTAGGTTTACAAATAAGAAATGGTTTAAATTCATCAGAGCGTTTTAAGTACAAAGTGTCTTTCCAAAGACTATAAATTCTGATATGATTTTTTTGACATTTTGGCAGATGCATTCAAAACTTTTTAGATTTTGTTTTTCAAATGCAAAATTAATTTCTCAACTGAACAGAAAGATGAGGAATTTTTTCCCGTAAGTATCCATGTTGTGGCAACAACTAGGTCAGAATTTCCCCTCACTTTAAAGGTGGTATTTTCATCACTGTAATGGGTCCACTCTCAAGCAAACTAGATAAATAGTCTTATTAATATAATAATCATAATACAGAATGTTTTATATATTTCCATAGACACACAGGGAAGATTTAAAAGATTGGGGAAGAACTTGTTCCTTTTTAAATGATTCATGTGCCCATCAGACAAATAGTCATTGGTAGCACAATTACAGACAAATGTAGTGGTGGATGTAGCAACAGTGGGACCCTGTGCAGTGCAGGTAGTCCCCGAGTTACATTTGAGATAAAGACTGTAGGTTTGTTCTTAAATTGTATTTGTATGTAAGTGGGAACAGGTACATTATTTTATTAAATGCAATTGGGACAGATGTTTGTCTCAACATATTATTAGGCAGCCTGGTGTCAGTTACTGTAAAAAAAACCTCACCATGAGTTAATCACAAAAAAAAATAAACTTTATGGAGCCTAGACATTTTTTAACTTCTGGAGCAAGCTGTGCTTTGATATGCAAAAGAGAAACAACTGCAGAGTTTATCTTGGTCATTAAAGGGTTACAAGAGGTTGCAAAACAGTAAAATAACTTCTGCAAGTCATACATACTGCCCCTTCCCCCCATCAAGCCTCCATCCTGGACACGAACGAGCAGGGAAGCCCCGTTCATATCTAGGAGTCATTCGTATGTTGGATGTCCTTAACTCAGGGACAACCTATAGTGGCTTGGGTCCCCTGTTGGTGCCTCCATTGGTACACCTGGAATTACACATATTCTTTAATTCAGGACTGTAATACACATACTATACATGACAGCTAAATGGTTTATTCAGACCCCAATCAAAAACTAAAACTGATGCCAGTGTTTTGTACCCTTTTAGGTTCTCCCCTGCGGTGTTTCTCTACCTATGTTCTGTTGTTCCTCCAGTCTTTTTGATGGAAATGCATTTTCTACACCCCACACAGAATAAAAGTAACTCAACAGATCGTAACTGCATGAAACTAGTAAGTACTGATAATTACACCGGGGAACAATTTTGAACAAATTTTTTGTTGACTTTAATTTTTAAGCTTATTTACACTAAAATAGGTATGCTGATTCTGAAAGTGCAGTAAGTTTTCTTCTATCACATCAGTTTTTTTCTTTTTTTTTTCTCAACCTCTTATATTAATGCGATCACTATAGCATGGATTTGTATAGGCTATTCATTTACATGCAAGACAGTGTGGTCAGAGGTTGTGCGCTGCTCTACGTAGTGGAAAGGAAAGATTTATTTTTCTATTTACACACATATTTCCTTTCTTTCAGATCATGTCTGGCTCTGCTGTTTCACGTCGTAAGTGCCTAAACAACACTGATTCATCTTGTTTTATCTGTGGCAGTTTTACCATTCCCAGTCAAAGGGAGAACATCAGCACATTTGTAGAGCAAGCCTATTTGGCATATTTCAAAGTTAAACTTTACGGATGTAAACACTTGATAGGATGCCTTTTGGTATACCTATGGTTTGGCGAGAGCCAGGAGATCATTTCAGGGACTGTTACTTTTGTATAGTGAAAACTTCAGGATATAACAAGAAAAATAAATGTAATATAGAGTATTCTAGTCTACCATCGGCTATATGCCCAGTCGCTCATTCAGATGAAATCCCAGTGCCGATTTTCATTACACTCCCCTCCCTAGAAGAACATGATTATGGTGATGAACTAGGTGACAACAATGATGAACAATTTGAAATTGAAGAGGACTCTGTTCGTAAGGGATTTGATCAGCATGAGTTGAGTGATTTGGCATGTGATTTGGGACTTTCGAAGAAGGCTTCAGAACTCCTAGCATCAAGACTGCGTGAGAAAAACTGAAAGTATCATACTTTCGAACCATAGAAACTGCATTTCTACAGTACTTTAGAACTGACCAGTGGCTTTGTGTATTGCCATAACATACCTGGTTTATTGGAGGAATTGAGAATTCCAATCTATAACTCAAATGAATGGCGACTATTCATCGATAGCTGAAAGCGGAGCTTAAATTGTGTCCTCCTTCACAAAGGCAATTTATTTGGGTCAGTCCCAATCGGCCATTCAGTTTCTCTTTGTGAAGAATATGCAGACATAAAGAGAGTTATTGAGTTGTTGCCATATCACCAACACAATTGGGTCATCTGTGTTGACCAAAAAATGGTATGCTTCCTTCTTAGTCAGCAACGCGGATACACCAAGTATCCCAGTTATCTGTGCAAGTGGGACAGCAGAGCTCGTGAGAGGCATTGGGTGGAAAGGAATTGGCCTCCAAGATCTGAACCTAAAACCAGGTGATCCAAACATTCTACATGAGCCACTAGTAGATAGACAGAATATTTTATTCCCCCCTCTGTACATGAAACTGGGTCTGATGAAGCAGTTAGTTAACGCTTTGTCAACTGAAAGAGACTGTTTAAGTACCTCATTTTGGCATTTCCTAGCCTGTCATTTGAAAAAATAAAGGCAGGTGTATTTGATGATGGAAAGATAAACATTTCATCAGGACAATGCCAGAAATTGAAAAGAATGCTTGGTTATCATTCAAAGCCATTGTCAAGGATTTTCTTGGAAACACACAAGCAAATAATTACACAGAAATTGTCCAGAAACTCTTGGAGAGCTACATAATGCTTGGTTACAATATGAGCATCAAGGTGCATTTTCTGCATAGCCATCTTTCTAACTTCGCAGAAAACCTTGGTGCAGTCAGTGATGAGCAAGGTGAATGATTCCACCAAGATTTGAAGGTCATGGAAGGACGGTATTAGGGTAGATGGGATGTACATATGATGGCTGACTATTGTTGGAGCATCCAGCGGGATTGTCCTAAAACTGAACACTCCAGGAAAAGCTAAATGGGTAAATTTTTACCTTAACCGCTTACCCGATAAATTTTGAAATGTTTTACTGTAAAAAAAAAAATGTCATAGAGTAACAATAAATCCTTTTTATGAACAAAAGAAATTTAAATAAACATTACATTTTAAATATTATTTCATTATTTTTTCATTGTATGTAAAATTTGTATGTTTTTTGACAAAAATGGAGGGTACCCTGTATTGTAAAAACTGGATGTGATCGCAAAAAACTGGGGTCATTTCTGGATTTACCACCCACAACTTAGTAAAAAACAAGTGTAAGATCTACCTCAACAAAAATGCATTCCCCAGTGTTATGAAACAATATATGTAGGATTGTAGGTCATATTTGCTGCCTGAGCCCCAATGGCTTACAAGTTTTTAGTAGGTGTCGCACCTTACATCTCCATGTGCCTATCTCTGAAGTTGCTTTATTTAACTCAGTTAGAGAGGTTTTTCTTTAGCTGCTTGTTATTAATGGTTTAACCAGACAAACAAGCCTAGACTTTTCAAAACTAGTATTTAGAATAAAGATAGAACCTGCTTGGCTTCATTTTCTGTTGTTTCCTTATATTTTAGATTTCCTCTTTCCTCCTTTGTGGGTCCTGGATCCTATGTTGTACTAGTAGTAGTTTGCATCCTACTCATGGCCCATTTTTCTGGGTACCTTGTTTAATGGGAGCGTGAGAGCAATATATTCAAAACTACTACTACTAATTCAGGGCTTTAACAACAAATGATGTGTTCCTCACACCTATACATCCTATCTCTGTGCACTTTAGAGCAGCGGTCGCCAACCAGTGGTCCGAGAGAAAATTTTGGTGGTCCATGGCTCTGGCCGGTGTGCTGCCCAGGGGGGCGCACCGACCAGAGCTGTGGACCATGGTACCCCGTACAGATCGCAGGCTCAGGGCGGTGGGTGGGTTCTGGCATCCTGACGTCAATCTGGGGGAAGTATCTTCCCCTTTCCGGAGTCCTAGAAATTAGTGGCCCGTGAGAACCAAAAGGTTTTAAAATTCCACAATATAAAAAAAACACAATTTCACATGACCAAATTAGATCCTTTCCCATGCAGACATAAGAACAGATCAGAACATCATATATATAACAAAAATACAATATTTACATACCTGTCGTTGTTTTCCTAATAGGTTCTTATACCCTTTTACAATCCCATACCACTCATCACTTGGTTCTCATACCACCAAGGGGTAAAGTTACTCCCAGCATTAGTTTTTGGAAGTTTGATACTGACAATTGCCTTAAAATACAGTAACTGCTCTCTGTGTATTTATGTCTAATGAAAAATATATGCTCTAATCTCTTCCAACAGAACCTATTTTACAACCAAGCCTGCAAAAATCTAATGATTATGGAAAGTTTTATCTTTTTTATCCTGGTGATAGGACGCTGGTTGCTGCCAAAAGGTGAAATGAACAGGGTCCAGCTGTCTCGTCTCCTTCTGAACTATTTAATACTGGGTACAGATATACTGGATATATTAAGACAAATCAAAGACTCAAATGTGTATGTAGACTGGAATATAACCTTCATGGGCCTCTGCCTTTTCTCCTGGGCTACCTTGCAATTCACAATAGTGTTCCCTGAAATGGCATCAGCAAAATCTCAGACATTAAGTGTTTTAAAAGAATCATCAACATCCCTGAGTATTAAAACAATCAAATCAACTTTTTGCTACTCTTATGAACTATGGAGTGTGCTTATCACAGTTGGGATGCAGGATGGTCCATTCCTTGTCTATCGAATTTATTTGTTAACTGCAATAGGAGTGTTTAATGAAACCATCACCTTCTTTATTTGTAAAAATACTCTGACAGTCATATTAGAAATATACAAAATTGCTGTTTTTCTATGCAGAAAACAGGGAGGTGACAGAGGTATACAGTAAGGCTTTATTTAGGCAAAGTGCACTACAGAGGAACTAAACAAAAATCAATCAAATGTACTAAAATAATGAAAAGTCAAACTCGAATGGCTGTCATAGATTTAGGTATTACCTTCTTTAGGAACCTTGGATATCTTCTGAAAATAATAATGACATAATTATGCAAATATGATAATTATGCATAATTAAACAAATATGTTGACATAAAATCTTCTTTACATATGCACCTATACTACAGGGAGTAATTAAAGCGTTAAAAAGTATATTCAACAAAGAAAATTTGAAGCAGAAAGGGCGGATGATAAACAAATAACCTATTTTTTTCAGGTATGGCATAGGTTCATAGTACATGTACTTGATGCCAATGAGAAAGAATGAATTCATGACCGATTTCAATATTCTACTTGGGGTATTTTACACTGTCTGTCTTGATATGCAATGTTACATATTTTCTTAAATAGTTCTATAAAACTGTATTAGGCAATGGTTGTTAAACTTACAATCAATATATACGATTTTGGGCAATTTTGTTTTTGGTCTTCCCCACCTTCTGTATTTTGTGTGTCTTGTATTCTTTGTACCATGTAATATTCTGATATATATATTCAATCTGATTATTATTCTGAACTGCAATGATTATTTTATTTTTATTGGGTTTTTTGGGGGGTTTTGTTTTATGAGGTTATGTTTTTGTTTTCTGTATATAAAAATTCTAATAAAAATTATTTTTAAAAATGTATGCATATTGATGTGCATTTGTTTACTTTAACAAATTGTTTAATTACTATGTTTTAATATATTTATAATAATATTTACGATTATAGTTTGTAAATATGTATGAATGTGTGCTTGTACAGATATCACATTGTCAAACTGTATTGTATGTGCATCTCAAAATAGGGAACACTTCTTTTACTTTCTTTTATTATTTTTTGCCTGAAGGCAGGTTATCAATATACTGCATTGTTGTGTACTGTGCAATTAGATTGTAAAGTGTGTGGTTTAACATACATTGACATTAAATGTGCCAATAAACTAATTTATTAGGCTAGATAAGAGAAGCTAAATAGTGTTTGTTTTAAAGAAGTGTGAGACATAGGACCTGATTTATTAAAGCTGTTCAAGGCTGCAGAGGATACACTTTCATCAGTGAAACTGGGTGATCCAGCAAACTTGGAATTGATCTGGTCCAGGATTCAAACAATTGCTAGCAAAAACCAAATGACTTTAAAAATAATCAATTCCAGGATTGCTAGTTCACCCAGCTTCACTGATGAAAGTGTATCCTCTCCAGCATTGGAAAGCTTTAACAAATCAGGCCCATGGGTCCCAAATGTGAACCTGGGTGATCCAGCAAACTTGGAATGGATTTGTTAGCAAATGTTTTCAATCCTGGACCAGATCCATTTCAGTTTTTTATTTTGGAATGTATACTCTCCAGTCTTAGAGAGCTTTATTAAATCAGGCCCATATGATTTGATTTAATAAAGCTCTACTAGACTGGTGATCAAACACTTTTATCAGTGAACCTTATCTGGATCTGGTGCAGCCTAAAAACATTTGCCAACTAATACCACATTATATTTAGGACATTTATTCCATGTTTGTTGGCTCACCCAGGTTGCATGATCACTCCCATGTACAGCATGGACAAGAGCTTTAATAAATCAGGCTCGTGTAATAAAGAAGCAGGAGGCACTGAGTATAATAGAGATGTATGAGGCACTGTATATATTTACAAATATACAACTGTCAAGGTTTAGATTTTAGGCACAATCATCAAGATACATTTAAAAATAAAATACAAAAGATAAAAATATTATCATACCGGAAGTTAAGGTGCTCTTTACCAATGTAAAAAAAAATTGTTAGCTGAACTAATTCTATCATGCATCTGTCCATCTAAGTATAATGCACAGAAATAACCTGAATGTACAGACTGGTAACCTCACCAATGTCAATCTTGAAGCATTACAAAATTTATTACAAAAACAATTACTGTGCATTATTTAGGATAACTATTTTAACATTAAGATTCCATGCCCGAGTATTGTTAGGGTTACTGCCTGGGACTGCAGGATGGTGAGTTTTGTTCAAGACGGCCAAACAGGGAAAGAATAAGCTAAAATCAGTTCTGCAATAGTCCTGAAAATGTGATATGTGGTGGTTTATATTAATATTAATTGGTTTATTTCAAAGTGTACAAAGAGAAATAACACTGATACTTATAAGTAAAGTTAAGCAGCATATTTACTAGATCGGGACAGATAGAAAAAATAGAAATACTGAAATAAATTTAGTTGCTGAAAAAAGCTGCAATTCCAAAGGGGCCTCAAACGTTCTGATCCAATGGCTTGGCAGATAAACACAGACACATTGAAAGTTCTGGTAGTTTGGACGCGTGCTTTAAGTTCCACCAGAAATGCTGACAAATAAATATCCTTAACCTATATCTTACCTAAAGGATGAGTTGCATTCCTCCATTACCTAAATAAAAGTATATGTGTGTTGTTAAGATATATACAGTGTGTATGTTGACAAGATATTATTGTGTTGTGAGAATAATGACTTGAAATTAAAAAGGAATCCAATAACAACTAGTGGTCAGATTATAAACAAATCAAGTATTGGTTGTGCTCAATGAATTTGGAAACTGAGGAAAAAAAGCAATGTATCCACAAAGAGCACCTGTCACCTGATTGGCAGTCCCTTTATTATACTAAAAAACTAAAGTATCATCAAGCACCTAACATTATTTAGGGCTTTTCTAAACTTTAGTTTTGATATGTTTGGTATCTGTTTACACTTTTTTTGCTTTCTGTCGACACTCTTTGCCTTTTTGAATGCAAAAGTGCAAAATATATTGTAACGGTGTTCACTAAAATTAGTTTGAGTGTATTTTGACTAATAATGTAGGTTGGGTAAATATTGAAAGACATAAAATTTCACAACCATTTTTTTATTCTAAAAGTCCCCTGCTTTCCGAAAATAGTTTTAGGTAATTTCCAGGCCTAAAATGACAAATTTAACATGTGTAAAAGAAAGTTTTTCCTGCGAGAAATTAAACCCCAAATGAGTGCCAACCTGCATTCCGATGTTTCATGCTATGAAAGCTTTAATATTTAGTAAATATAGAGAATTTGGAAATATTAATTTCTTTAATTTCTCTTCCCGGCTCAGGGCTTGCACCAGAAGAGGTAAGTTTAGCCTATTTCTACTGGGGCAGGGTTTGTTTGCATTTAAAAAATAATGATGTGGTCCCTTTAAATCTAATCTGATGTATATACATTTTACAAATGACATCATGTGTAAATTACAAAATATTGGATTACCTGCCATATCATTAGTTACATGATTCTCTTTAGCTTGTACAAATCAATTGCACAGGCACAAGGTACGAGGATGACTTGTACATTACTTGAGGATTCAGCATTATATTCTTCTGTACTGATTGATTTTTTTTATTGAAGTTTTTGAAATTGAATCTTTGAACAAATCTTTTTTTAGATTACTGACCAGGATATTTTGTATTTTAAAATGTAGCTATGGGCTTCATAATAATTGCCTAACCACCCCCACCTAACCCATCATATGCAACACAACCATGAACAGATTTCAACAAATATTAATAAACACGGACAGTTTATCTAAACAATGACTTTTACAGCTTTGTATTATAAATGATGTGTCTGCTATTTGGATGGCAAAAGGAGATCTGTCTTCCTTGAATTGATTAATGACAATCTTAAGACCCAGCTAAAGCCAAAATTCAACAAATTCTCAAAGCAATCATGTTGATTAATGTAAATGATAAATATTACTTTTGGAACCGAACGTTAAAAAACAATTGTGTAGCTGTGGTTTCCTGTGGCTATGTGCCAGATCTTTCAGACTTAAAGTGGCCCTACACTTACAGAGAATATGAAAGCTACCATTGCCAAACACATTCTAAAAAATACTAGTTGCTTGGTTGTAAAGTTTATATCTTGGTTTTGGTAGTAGATATAAGAATGCAGCTGTGTGGCAATTAGCTGAACACTTGAACTGCATACTTATTCTGGAACAAGGATTCAGAATATATAAAAGGCAGAGGGTCAGAACACCAACCAGTCAAGTTGTGTTTTTTTTAAAACCAGTTTAGCAATATCACTCAACATAATGTCTCAATATAAGCTCACTTTAGGGTGTTTCACACCTTTTAGTTTTCTGTTTGCAGATTGAGGTCCTCCCATTTTTACCACCTAAATTCTGTGAAATCTAGGTTTTACCTCTTCATGTACTGTGGACACACAGCTTACATTGTAATACAAAGATACTGGAAAAGGTTTAACCTATTTTAGGTGTCACAAGCTCACCCCTGATTGTCCCTCCTACCGGCAGAATACAGATATATGAGAAAATGAGCTCTAGCGAAAAACTTCTGTTTGTATTCATGAACTGGATTACAGGTAGTCTCCAAATTAAGGACATAGGACAATCTTTAGAGGAACCATGTGTGAGAAACACTTAGAATATAGAGGTGTAATTTCATAATCTTATGGCTGCATAATTTCAAGTATACAGGTAGTCTCCAAGTTAGGGACATCCGACATACGGAGGACTTCTAGATAAGAACAGGGCTTCCCTGCTCGCTAGTGTGCAGGACAGAGGCCTGATGGGGGGGGGTGGTTTGCATGATTTGTAGAAGAAATCTTTTGCTAAGATTGTAACAGCTAAGATTGTGGGTGATCTTAAGGACTGAGCTGTTCTGCAATCTCTTGTAACTCTGTAATGACCAAGACAAACTCTGCAGTTGTTTTTTTTTTGCATATCATAGCACAGCTTGCTCCACAAATT
Source organism: Pyxicephalus adspersus (assembly GCF_032062135.1). Classification (NCBI taxonomy): domain Eukaryota; kingdom Metazoa; phylum Chordata; class Amphibia; order Anura; family Pyxicephalidae; genus Pyxicephalus; species Pyxicephalus adspersus. The sequence continues at coordinate 43,432,979 of NC_092868.1, forward strand.
ATTGAATGTCTAGGCTCCATAAAGTTTTTTCTTTTTGCTTTGTTTGTGATTAACTCACAGTGAGGATTGTATACAGTAACTGACACCACGCTGCCTAATAATATGTTGAGACAAACATCTGTCCTAATTGCATTCAATAAAATAATGTACCTGTTCCGACTTACATAGAAATTCAACTTAAGAACAAGCCTACAGTCCCTATCTTGTATGGAACCCGGGGACTACCTGTACTTACAGACACTTAATTTAGTGTTTAGTTGGGCTTTAATACATCTGGGACAGGACTGCAAATAAATATGGCAAATAGCTCTGCAAGTGTAAAATTTCTTCATACAAAAAAATATACAGAGAGTAGACAGATTGACCAGTAACTAAACAACCAATTGTAAAAAAAAAAACAAGAAAACAAAAACTTTACAATGTAAGGGCTACCACGGTGTCACAGCATTTAAACCAATACTACAGTTTGACTTTTAATGAGATTGCCTAAAAAAATGTTAATGATACCTTACAGAGAAAAATACTTCTCAGCGAGCTGACTAATAAACTATTCTAAACATGAGCAAAATAATTAAAAAAAAACTTAGTACTAAGTAACATTGTTTGATAGAAAAGTATTTGATAGAGACTGTATATGTACTCCTTTTATGTCCCGGTATATCTATTATCTGCAAAACACTTTTTAATTAATCAAACACATTGTAAAAAGCTAAAAAAACAAACAAAATTCAGAATTATATGAGAGTGCTATTATAAACTACACTGTAAAACCTGTATTACCTCCACAGTGGGATAAATAAATATTGCTGGAGGCATGGCTAACAACAACATGCTGATCCAAAGATCTTGTAGATTAGTGGTCGCCAACCTTTTCCGCTCCGGCGGACCACTAAAATCACCGGCTCCTGACCGCACACCTGGGGAGCCAAGTGTCACTCAAGCAGGGAGAAACCTCCCCCCGAGTGATGTCATTATGCCATAACCCCGCCCACTCTCACGTCACCTGGGAACTGTACAGTGGACATGGTCTGTGGCTCTGGCAGGTGCGTCCCCCCAGCGAGGTCTTTCTCCTGACCCCACTTGAGGGTGCTCAGGCCAGAGCCATCAGTTGGCGACCGCTGTTGTAGATTGTCAATCAGCACCTAGCCATATCCAAACCTACCCACTGCTTTCTGAATTGACTGCACTGAAGCTGTTGTTTAAAGCCTTCTTTGTGATCTGCAGTGCCTGGGAGGGGGAGCGTGTGAGAAACCAATGAGGTTTTGGCTCAGTTAGGGAAGGTAGAGGAAGTTCGGTGTCAAACAGTAACTAAGTTTAGTACTTTACTAACAGCCTTTACTTGTACTTTAAAGCAAAACAGTAGACAGTGGCCAAAATTGTTCTCATACCCATAGCTGGTTAAATATACAGTCCAAAGTTTTTTATATCTGTCAAAGTACTTTTTTGAAAATGTAAAATGACAGAGAAAGCAAAAGAATGCATAACTAGACACAGATATAACTAGAACACAACATGAATCATCTGTTAAATGTTCTCATTCTGTGGCATGCCTGAAATACATAATTAAAGCTAGCATTCTGAAACAAAGGAAGCGAGCAGACAGAGAAATAAGAAACAAAAGGATGTAGAACAGATAAATAAATTAAATACTGTTATCTTACAGGCTTAAATAAAAATTGTATTAATTTCTACTTTGCTATAATACTTTTTTTCTTTGTAGAAGATTTATTAGATTATATGATACTGCTGCTTTTACACAATTGTAAAACTAATCTTTTGCTTCAGATAGGCAGTAATGAATTTTACTTAGACTGCAGATATTTGTTCTTTGATCTTGACACTACTGTATCCTGTGACCTGTTCTGATATATGCTGTGTTGCCTATTTGTGATTATTAGGATTTTCTTTTAGCATTACCCATACCTTAAAATTTCGTGACCTTATGTTAGTTTGGCTTGACAAAAAGCACTTGGGTGGAGGCTTGTGTGCAAATACTGTATGTTGTAATTGATTGCCATTCCATAAAATCAGGGGTGTCAAATTCTGGCCTGGGGGCCTAATCTTGCTCTCAACATCCTTTTTTTTTGGTCCCCAAAGGGATCCTTAATATAAACTGCAGTTGGCCCGGCGCTGCATTGAAATAGCGCCACTACTACAATTCCCGGCATCACTCGCATCTATAGACCAGCAGGCTCTCTGCCTATGCATGGCCCCACATTGGACTGTTTCATAGACGCAAATATTGCCGGGAATTTTTGTAGCAACGAAGAGCTTAGTACCAATGAAGAGGGAGTTTCAGCGGCGGGCCACTCATAAGATTTAGCTCCGCATTGGCCATGCCTGGCACTTTCAGCATTCCCCCTTAGCTGTACTGAAAAGGGTTTATATCTAATGAGAAGGAAAAATTTCAATTTTTTCAATAAATTTCAAGGTTGGCCCGTGACTTTGACTAAGTTTTTATTTTGGCCCCCCGTGTATTTGAGTTTGAAACCCCTGCATAAAATTGTTCACAGGTTGTAGCAATCTACTAGTATTTGTTTATGAATATTTACTAAAATCAGTAAAATGTGTGGAATGAAAATTATATAACAGCTACTGGGTAATTTCAACGTTAAGTGCAACATTTTACCATGTGCTCAACTGCTGCAATTTACCTGTATGGGAGTGTGCGGGAAACATGTAATGCAGTTGTGGTGCTTTGTGCAAGATTTCTGGATGCAACATATGGTTTCCGGGCATCCTTGAGCCGCTAGCTGTTTCCATTGACTTGAATAGACAAGCGTTTCAACTGCAGTAAGCTGTGGTTTAACTGCCGCTGTGATTCAACCCCATTCAACTGTACCACACACTATGCCAAATGCTGCGGCTGACTTCTAAAAACTGCTCCTAGGTGCATATAGGGCATCTGAGAGTGGCCAACTGTGTGTACATCTAAAAGGTCTTGGCACTCGTGTGCTGGGAAATAGGGTAATTGTAATGGACTTTCCTTCCTAACTATTCATGCACCACCAGTGCTCTTCAGTTGGTGGACACATGGGATGTCCCCATATACCTCTATACTAAATCTAGGATCCAGTAATTGTATGTTTTAAAAACCTTACCTGCAAAACACTCACATTCATGCTGTCCTCAATAATTATCCTTAACCTTACAATATCTGTCTCACACAAGCAAGGTTAGAGCTCCAAGTCATTCCACCAAAAGATTGTGCTGCCTCAGACTGTCCCCACCTTGCCACATGGTATGAATGCCAGTTCTTCCCTGCGTCACCTCTATGGAACAGATAGAAGTACATATGAGAGTTATTTGTGTACTTCCATTGCTGACTGTCAAGTTTTTATGAGAGATTTATCAGAGATTGTGAATCCTGGAATAAGTGGCTCACACTTTTAAAAAAAATACTCTTGGGAAAAAATCAATTATTTTTCTTTTTAAATGTATTAAATGTCAAAACTAATCAGTTGAAAGGGATATGCCCACATCATTAATGCTGTTTGCAAACTTTTTATTTAACCAGCACAATATCTCCAGGTACTCTTCTAAATAAATTATATAAACGTATGCAAAGCATGTACATGTAAAGGCATCAAGTGTATTCATGCATTAGAATGAGGCATTATGTAACTTTTTGCATGCGTATGATCATCCTGATCTTGTTAAAGGACTTAGAATATCCCTTTATATATTATATTCATGCCACAATGTATTTACATTTTATCTTTACACATCTGACAATTCAATATTAATACATAGAGCAATGACAAAATCAACTTTGTAAATAGTATTTGACCTATTTCATTTCCTTATGTACAGGCATTTAAAGCTCCTGTTATATTTATTATTGAGAGCTTAAAGTGGAACTAAAATACTACAAAATTGTAAGAAGGAAGATTTTTTTTTATTGTAGAAGAGACAGGCAATGTCCGCTGTCCACTTCACTTTGCAGGTAAAATAATTCTTACCTTGCCGAAGGTTGCCAATACTCACCATACCAATGTCTATCTCCCAACACTCTAGTGAGGTATAATACCCAAAGCTTCTGAGAATTAGGGAGCAAAATATCATGCTGTAGTCCAGCAGCCAATTGCTTGGTACAAACATACTTGTCGCATGACGTGACACCATCGCTTGCCCTGGCATCCAAAATTGGGTGACATTGGGGATTAAAGTTCTGACTGTAATAAATAAAAAAAGTGATGGAGGAAAGTTGGAAAAGGAAGTATAACTAGGTAAGTTCCTTAACACCATATGGACAACGTGACCGTGTCCGTATAATCCAATAAAAAAGGTCGATTTCTTCCTGTCCCTGTAGTCCCAAGTCCATTCAGAAGAATCGGCACCAATATGAACCACAAACAGCCTGAATTGAGTAATTCGTCAACGATGGATAAATCATCTTAATTTGACATTTTTGCCTTTTATTGGTGATAAATTTAAGTACACTGTTAGAACCACATTAATTTATCTTTATATAATTACATGGATGGTTTTGTTTATGGGAACTGTCGGCGCTGAAAACTTGTCTTTTGCTTCTGGAAAATGTACTCCTTAAGTCCCTTGTTCTATCATCAGTGCTAAATCATTCCCTAAAATGAGTTTTTTGGGGAAATAACAAAAACCATACATGGTTGTCTGCTAAGACTGGGGTATGGGGGGATTTTGTAGGTGAATTTGTAAATGCAATTCTCCACAGACCATTAAACTTGCTCTCCTGTTGCTCAAGTTGGTGGCAGAGAGTAAAAGAAAAGCCCTGTGTAAGCGTCAAACCCCACTGGCGTGATATCTCGCAAGAAATAATGGTCTTCCCAGTGGCAATGATTGGCCCAGCTCGGCCACATACCAGTGTTCTCCCCAGAAATTTTTTTCAGCAAGGGAAGGGGAGGCTGTAGTCGGATGGTAAAAAAAAGTGGGCGGGAATTTGTGGAAATTGAACATTTGGGTTGATGTTTCATAAGAGAGGGCACCAAGGAGCCCGAAATTTGAAAATTCACATTAAGGACCCCCAGGGGCCACTTACATAGCTAAGAGCATTGGTATGGGGCCCCTAATTTTTTACCTACCTTTCACAAAACTATAATTGTTGTATAAAACTATAATTCTGTTCTTGGGACTCCAATTTAGCTGGAATGGGGCAGTGCAGGAAACTGAAAATGTAGGTGCAAGTGGGGGACACTTGTATAACCCACCCCTCTAAAATTTCATTAGCATGGCATCATTAGAACATAAATACCTCTGCCCATCAAAACCCGCTGCTCTGTTACACATAACTGTCTTCTACCCTACCTTGAACCCTAATTTCTCTAGAATAAAGAGGTGCAGATAAACAAAATTTTAGGTGCAAGTGGAGAACACTTGTGGCTAACACCCCCTAAACATTCATCACCATGGCATCATTACAACCTAAAACAATGACCATCTAAACACAATGCTCTGTTACACATGTCTGTACCCTACCAGTTCCTAAGCCGATATTTGATTTTGATGGGCAGATTTGTGACAGATATCAATTTAGGGGCCCCACCCCAATGCTCCTTGCTATGCAAGTGGGCCAGCGGATCCCCAATTTCCATTTTTAATTATAGTCACCTAGGTGCATTTGCTTTTGAAACAGCAACCCCAATGTTATATTTTCAGAAGTTTTTACAATTGTGATTCCTATATCTTTACATTTTTATCATCTGGGGGCTGAAATTATGAATACTATTAGCTATGAGCGTCCCTTGTGCATCCTAAAAATTTCAAGTCACTACAGTTTAGGAGATATCATCCTGCTCCAGTAAATTTATTATGTAATGATTCGTATAAAAATGTTTTATGTTCTTTTCAAGAAATGCACTCTTCTAACTCCAGTTAACTTCTAACTCCAGAGTATTCTTCTAACTCCATTTGGTTCTTGGCTTGGTATTTTTATATCTTTTTAATCGTGTGTGTAGTGTAATCCTGATCAAGAGTCTATTGGTTTAATCAACTGGCCAAAAAAATGAAACAGAAATAATTCTGCATTTTTATCTGTGACACGATTTTGACCAATAGATTACAAGCCTGCCCACCACGACAAGGTAGACTCTTTCAGGGCAGGACCTACACTAAACTACACTAAGCTAACCTACTCGATGCTTGTCATCGGTTTTCTAGTGTTGGATGCATGTTGGCTGTAGGCCTCATCTAGTGAATAGGTGTGTGAGTGGGAGTGTGTATGCATGTGTGTGTATGTTTGTGTGTATATATTTTTTTGTTTAACGTGTGTGTGTGTGTCCTATTCTAGGCTAATTTGTCCGTCTGTGTAGATCTCACTTCTGTACATATCTACCAGCTGGTCTATGTCTAGATATCTGTCCGTCTAAGTGTAAATTACTGCATGTCTGTCAATGTATGGTTAACAGTTCATGAGTGTCTCTATTGCTTGTAGAAAAAAAAAGAGCAAACTGTGTAGAAAATATAAAAAGGGCAAAAGGTGTGTAGTCCACTGTACTTTGGTAAAACCTGACCCCTGACAGAGTTAAATGTGCCCTAGAAATAATTATAATTACTTTTGCTAAGTCCAGCGCTGTCCAGATAGACATTTGAGATCCTACAAAGATCGAACCAGCACCCGTTGAGTCTCAATCTGCTGGTTTGGTGGCTGAAAAATCTAAAAAATAAAAGTTGAAAAGTTCACAACAAGCCTTCCCTGTTCATTAATTGTGGCAGTGACCCTTGTCCACGGAGTTATGACCTGTTCATGGACCGTGAGTTCTATGTCTGCTTGAAGTTCATCAACCCATATAATAACTCTACGCATACCATCAGTGTCTTCACCCTGTGAAGGAACAAATCGAATAACAATTGCCCTGCAGTTTGGACAGGTAGGTCTTTGTTCCAACCATGGCTGGATGCAAGCACTGTGGAATACATGGAAGCATCTTAGTTGACCAATGGACTCACCTACGATAATCTCACCCAAGCAGATGGTGCAGATTGGGATGTGTGTGAATGAGGTGTATGTGATGGAGTTGTAGGTGATTGAGGTGTAGTTATGGGTGAATGAGATGTAGGTAATTGAGGTATAGGTGAATGAAGGGTGGGTAAGTCAGGAAAAAAGCAAACAAATATGCAATCCGCACAAATCGCAGTCCAAGCGCTTTGGATGCTTCTAGAGAGGCTCCTCAGCAAACAATGAAAGGCCACAGCTTCAGTGAAGGTACACAAACTGTAGTCCGTGACAACACAGCTGACTGACCAATGGCCAGTCATCCCAAATGACATTCTTGAAAAATGGTGGTTATTGCAATGAAGCAGTCTGCCCAAGACCTTACAATCCAGTGATCATGTGTGACCTCCTAGCCAATTGTATGCTACGATATCCCAGCTGACAGGCCAATGGCCATATCCAACATTGTATTTTTTTTTCAATTCACAAAGCTTTATTTAGGAGCAAAACATTTATAAAGAAAATGATGGTTATTTGGTGTGTCTATGGCGATCAGCCTGTATGTACAAGGCCTTACAATCCAGCAAGCATTGTGCCCCTTCCTAGCCATTAAAGGTCCTCACTGGCTGAAAAAATGTGATTCTTAAAGGTGTGTTAAAGCTTTGTGAATTTTTTACCAATTTTTTTTGGAAGTGAGGCTTGTTTTTTTCAATTCTAGTAGAGATTTGGAAGATGTAAATCATGGGAGATCCTGGGTGATCCAGCAAACCTGATATGTATTTGGTCAATGATTGAAAACATTTACCAAATTATAGGAAATTATTTTAAGGAATCCATTCCAGGTGTGCTGGATCACTCAGGTTCTTTCACGATAGTCTATTGTCTCCATTCTTGAGAGTCTTGGTAAATCAGGTAAATGAGCTTGAATTTGATTCTAAGGTGAAATGGAAGCCAATGAAGAAGCTTCATGAAAGCTTCATAAACTTTAATGAAAGTTTAGCTCTAACCACCTAGCCGGTATGCCCGTACGAAGGTGGGGCAAAAAAAATGGCTAGGATGGTTAACCCCGTAATTTTGTCACATCCTTACCTCCATGGTCCAGCTGTGCACACCCAGCGGGACCATGGAGGTAAGGATTCCAGAGTCGTTTTCCTATTCCAGCGTCGTCCTCCGTCCATCGTCGTCCGTCGATCTCCCTCTCCAGCGTCGGGTGCCAGCGGGACTGGTAAGATGCCGGCCGGTATCTTGTGTTCCGCTGCCCGGCATCTTACCTGGTCCCGCTGATCGTCCACGTCCGTCTTCGTCCAGCGCCGGATGATCTCTGCAGGGAGAAGCCGTTCGGCGGAGAAAAAGAACCGGACGGCTCCTCCCTGCGTGCGTGATGACGTCGGCGCGTGTGCGGGAAATTCAAATAGAAACTCATTCATTTATTTTGTATTTGATTGGATACAAACTTGCGTATCCAATCCAATACAAAAAAAAAAAAATAAAAAAAAAAATAAAAGTAAATAACTTGGAAATTCAAATTTATATTTTGTATTTGATTGGATACAAACTTGCGTATCCAGTCCAATACAAAATAATATAAAATTAATACAAAGTACATAACTGGTAAATTCAAACGCTCATTTTGTATTGGATTGAATACAAACTCCGGTATCCAATCCAATACAAAAAAATAAAAAAAAATAAAAGTAAATACATTTTTTATATTCATATTATCTACTAGAACCCCTGTTCAGACATATTTCTGTAAGTTACAGGTCTACAATTTAAAAAAAAAATTTCATGATAAACAGTGGATCACTTTTGGTACAGAAATCTAGACCTCAGTGTAACGCTCAGGTGGTTAAAGCGGAACTAAACCAAAAACAAAAAAATTACACATTAATCCTGCAGGTCTCTCAATGGTGCTGGTCCCACGATCCAGTCCCGTGTCATCCTGGAATTCCTGTTCTTTCCGCCACAGAGGAAGCGCCGGGCACCGCCATCTTCGATCTTCACTTCTGTCTTCAGTGTTCTTTCTTCATCACCGATGTTGCACTTGTTACTTAATGTGGAGGTGCTGCACCCTTTTATTTACAAAAAAAACTACCAACATTTTTACCTTACATAGAAGGGTTGTCTACTCTTCTATGTAAAGTAAAAATGTTGAGTTTAGTTACCCTTTTTTGTCTGTATGATAGGGCAGGTGGTTATTACAGGCAGATCTCTTTCGGTTTTACCTCCTTGATCGCTCCGGGTTTCTGGCAATAGGCATGTGCAGCGCCAGGTTTGGTTGCCATAGAAACCTGCCATTCTGCGCTTCCTTTACATGTACCAGGAGTTATATTATCATGGCACAGACAATCAAAATGGCGCCCGTCGCTGGAATACGTCTGGGTTTTGTTCCACTTTAACTTCGGTAGTCACAACCTGTGAGCAGCCTGGGAGGGTTTTGCAGCAGAAAATAAGTACAATATTTACTTTCTACAACTTTTTTTTATCTCTGAAGTATAAATATTTATAGAAATAAAAAAAAAAAACAAATAAATAAATAGCATAGCACCTAGCTCCAGGTATATAGCCATGGTCTGGGCACAGGTGCACCATAAGCATTTATTTATTAAGGTTGGGATGGGTAGGTTGATTTATGGCTCAGGCACGGTGAATGAATGACCCATGAGTGTATCTGAGGAATGCGGGCTGTGTGAATTCCACAGTAATTCCAGGAAGATGTGAGGAGTGTGTGATGTAACCTCTCCACATTCCTCTCACTGACAGCTCCCTACACACAACTCCGGTTACTCAGTTACTGACCCGCACCGCCGCCCGTCCTCGCCCGCCTCCTCATTGGCCGCAGGTGTAATCCGCTTGACCCTCATTGGTTAATCCCTTTAATCCTCAAACAGGTAATTGATACTCTCAGCCTATTGGAGGCAGCTCTCCTGTCTGCCTCGACGATTGGGTAGAACGATTGTTTCGTGATGGCGTGATTGGCTGAAACGCTGTAACGGCCCGTTGCCATTGGCTGAGGGAGCCACCACAGTTATTCCGCCATATTCCGGGAGTCCGGTGTTCTTCGGACGGGGTGGTATAGAAGACTGTCCGGCGGAGTTGTTACCCTGTAGGCATAGCAGGGCTGACAGAGTTGTTCTAAACTTATCGGGAGTTGGTTATTTTACAACTGGCCGGGCTTCGTTGGTGGATACGGAGACTCTTCACATGACGGCGTGAGTGCAGCCCCCAGCCCTACCTGTAGAGGGCGCCTGTTTTATCATATGGGCGGCTGGATTTATTAATTGCACCTGCCCTCACCGTGAAGTGCCATGTCCTGCCTCCAAATCCGATTTTCTCCAGGGGCCCTTGCTGGCAGCAGGTGATCGCTGGGAGATCCCCCGCCCCCTCCAGGTAACTTCACACTCTCATGGTTTATTCATATGGCTCCAACATACTCTGTAATGCTGTATACTGTGCCCCCCTACTCTGGCTGCACTCTTTATGTGGGGCAAACATCCCCCTGTACCCTTTGTTCCTCCTCTAGGTGTGATGTACAAACCTGTGCTAAAAGTTTTCCTTTATCCAACTTGTATTGGTTAGTAATGGACTACAACCCCTGTCATGTTTTTTATGCTGTGTTATCACCCCTTAAAGTGAAACTAAACCCATGCAAATTGCCTGGCCCATGGCAGGGCACCGCCATCTTCTTCCTCCTTGCGAACTTTAGCCAGCTTGATTGGTCGGAGAGATGTAACTCATGCGCATATACCGGTAAATTAATTTAGTCCCAGCATGTGCACAGGTAAACTCGGATTGGATTGCTTCCCTGGCAGTCGCTTTCTGCAATAACCCCCTCTCTGATCATGTGGCGCTTTACTTCCATTCTAACTAATATTTTTAATTTTTTTTGAGTCTTAAGTGGTTCTAAGTAATCTTGAAAACAAAAATGGACCTTCAATAAATAAAAAAGGTAAAAGGCTCACTGCCATCCCCAACATTAGAACTAAATAAAGAGCAGAATGTATGGAATGTTCTGCTGCAAAAGTTGGGGCGTGGCTTCATTACTCTGGATAAGGGGTGTGGCTTAAGGGGTGTGGCTAGTCAATACCTTTTTTGTTGCCTTTGTACCCCCACAATACACCTTATGTACTGTACTGCAAGAGAAAGTTTTACAGATACAGGCTGACGTTCAAAAATCTGGCCATCGATAATCCGGTTCCTTCAGTTCCTCCACTGTTTTCTGGAGGTGCCCTTTATGTTTTGATGGCGCTGTACTCCAAAATCAGCTGTTGGGTCTTGCACATGCTTTCCTGCTCATTCCTTTCATGTATTTGCTGCTGTATAGCCCCATTATGGATTCAGCATCCATTTAAAGGATGGTACAGGTAGTCATTTTCTGGTAAATATATACAGCATAAATAACGGTAAAAAATCCAGAATTTTCGAAAATCCGGCACTTCTCAGGTTCGGAGGTTGACAGATTTTTAAATGTCAACCTGTTCTTCTAAACCTCGAAATACAGACAGAGAACTAACACTTAAAGCAGAACTAAACCGGAATGCGACTTGGCCGTCTACCTTCTCTTCTTTCTCCTACAGACCATCTTCGGACATCTTGATTGTTTGCGGCGGATGTTACATCTTTGCAGGAGTTCCCTGGCTTAAACGAGGAAAGCCGGGATTGCTGGGTTTACAGATTATTGCAGAAGCACCTGTCTGATCATGGAAACTTAAAGTAAAACTTTAGGGGTAAACTAAATCCACTACATTCCCCTGTCCCCGTTCTATCATAGGGTGCTGCCATATTCTTCCTTTTTTGCCTTGGTTGGCCAAGACTGGGATGACCAACTCCAGCGCACCTACCTGTTTGCAATGTTTTTTCCATATTGTGCGCTGGGTTATGTGATATACAGGTATATTTTGCGATGTGGAACACATGTATAATGTGGGGTGGTCAGCAGTGTCCCAGTAGGGGAAATGAATGGCTGATGTTTGTGCCCATAAAGAGAAATAAGCCGCATTCTACTGTGATGTTCCATTTTTCCAGTAATACTTTGTTATAATTATTTATATGGAAGCATCACACCGGTAGTAGACCTTTACAATCCAATCTTTGCTTTGTCTCTGACATGTTTCAGCCCTCTCCAGGGCCTAGACATGGCTGGCAGTGGCATCTGTGACCAACAGGAGGTAAAAATTCCACAGCGCCTGTGGTGTAGGAATGAAAAAAATGTCTTGGACCCGTGGCCAGGGGGAAGAAAAATTGCCAGCATTGGTGATCAGCAAGGGGGGAAAATGCCCTGTGCTGGGGCTTAGTAAAAAAAAAATAAAGATGTGCCAAAGGAGGGGTCACTGATCCTCTTTTGAGGAATAGAAATGGCAAATATACCCTGTAGAGAGAAGCTTGCCACTGGTGCCTAGTTAAGTCATTGGTGTCACTGAGGGATGTTGGTGTTCTTGCCTTGCATATGAATAACTCCACTAGGTTTCTATAAGAGCAATGTGTATGAACAGGCCAGGTAAACGGGGGACTGAATATTCTGCTTCACTAGAACAGCTCAGCCCTAGATTAATAAAACAAGACTGTCATGGCTTCCCAGCAAAGGAGCCGCTTCCTAATGACTAGCACACCATGCAACATAAGCCACCTTTGCTCACTTGCATCTAGCTCGGTGAAGAAGCATGTGATGCCCATGTAGCTGCCCATGTCTCTGGGTCATGACATGCACCTAGCTTTGTGAAGAAGCATTGATGCCCATGTTGCTGCGTGATGACATGCACCTAGCTTGGTGAAGAAGCATGTGATGGGAATTGTCTGCAGAAAAATGATGTAACTTCGTGTTAAAATATTTGAACAGTCCTGTGGAAATCGGTACTGTTGGGAGGAAGGCACAAATATTGTATTCTCATTCCTTTGTGTGATAAATACCTGTAATGATAGTATTCAGTATATGACATTTTTTTCATGGGTTTATTTATATTTTGTCTGTGTGTATTTGTACACCAAACTGTCCAGCTAAAGTGGGTTGGGGCAGTGCTGTGATTTGACTTGAGAGCAAACACTGTTGTCACAAAGTAAGTGGAAATACAGGTAGTCCCCAAGTTACATACAAGATAGGGACTGTAGGTTTGTTCTTATATTGATTTTGTATGTAAGTTGGAACAGGTACATTTCTTTAATAAATGTAATTAGGACAGATGTTTGTCTTAACATATTAGGCAGCGTGGTGTCAGTTACTGTATAAAAAATCCTCAATGTGAGCTAATCACAAAGTGAAAAGAAAAAAACTTTATAGGGCCTAGACATTCCTTAACTTCTGGGGCAAGATGTGCTTTGATATGCAAAAATAAACAACTGCAAGGTTTGTCTTTTCATTAGAGTTACAAGAGCTTGCAGAACAGCAAAAGATTTCTTTTGAAAGTCATGCGAACTGCCCGCCTCCCCCCCATTAAGCCTCTGTCCTGCACACAGTCCCTGGGTTAAAGACATTCGACATATGGACCCCTTCTAGATACGAACTGTGCTTCCCTGCTTGCTTGTGTGCAAAATAGAGGTTTGGAGAGGAGATGGGGGCGATTTGCATGGCTTGCAGAAGAAATCTTTTGCTAAACACAGCTGAGGTTTTGGGTGATCCTGAGGACTGAGCTCTTGCAACTCTTTAATGACCAAGACAAACACTGCAGTTGTTTCTTTTTGCGTATCAAAGCACAGCTTGCTCTAGAAGTTAATGAATGTCTAGGTTCCATAAAGTTTTTTTTGTGATTTGTGTTTGTGATTTACTCACAGTGAGGATTTTTTTTTTTACAGTAACTGACACTACACTGCCTAATCTTATGTTGAGACAAACATCTGTCCCAATTGTATTTATTAAAATAATGTACCTGTTCTGACTTACATACAAATACAACTTAGGAACAAACCTACAGTTCCTATCGCGTATGTACCCTGGGCACTACCTGTATAGTAATAAAACTGTACAGTATCATCAGACTTGCATTACCCATCAATTAGTCAGAGTTCCTTGTAAGTACCATGAAAGTAAGTTTGTTTAGTTTTGCACCACGTCTCAGCCATGTGAGGTTTAGTATAGACCGGCAATGTTTAGCTGCAGTTGGCACATCTGGAATGACCCTGCTGGCTTCTACTTGTAGATTACCTGGGCAAGTTCCCTGCAGATATAAACTGGTGCTTTGCAGCTTTAGAAAGCACCTAATGCCTTAAACCCCTGCCCTGGATTTAGCAGACTAGTGTATGTATTTACCTCAATAGCCATACTTCTCTAATTCAGGTAACTGTAAAGGCAGCCATCGGGAGGGACGCTGCAAGCCGTGCTTCATGCATTCAGAGTCAGATGGTGGCTGGATAGTGCCCAATGGTCAGTGGCCTGTGCTTCTTTAAAATTGCTCAGTAGAAAGCTAACAAGCGCCTCGGATGGGTGAAAGCACTTATTCGTCCAAATATGTTTTTTTAGCTTGTTTGAAAATCTGCTCATTTTTCTGAGAGGGTTGGAAAATTACCTTTGCCACTTGTATGACACTTCCTGCATGGGGAGAGGATTTTGGTGAACCTTGGTGCTTGTTCCTCTAGAACTAAGAAGGATATCTGCCAATCAACGAATCACTATATCATATCTGTCGTTTTGTAGCTACCCGTGAATTAGTGTATTAGAAGTGATGTGTCTATCAATGGAGTAGAGGTAGAAGTTAATACGTTTCAATGTATTCCATTATATGTCTTCCACTCTAAAGAATTTTTTTTTTTGTCCTGAATTTTGCATGGACATGGGCCACTCCAACCCAGAAAAGTAATTTTGCAGTTCCGTGGCATCTAGCAGTATAAAATCCTCATGATCTTACCTTTCTAGTACATCGCTGCTAAATTCACCTGAGTATATTTAGACTTTATGAACTGTTACTCAAACAGTGAATAACTTGTTTTTAGACAGGTTTGGCTACCAGGAAACTCTGCTATGAAACTGTGACATCGCTTTGCTGTTTTATAAAAAAATGTTGCTGAGATCCAGATATCCATTAGTTAAAGTGCATTTGTTTTTTTGGAAGTATTATAGGGGGAGGCATAGCTAAAACATAGGATTAGGAGATAAGTATTGGAATAGAGTTAACATGTGAGAGAATTTTAGATCCTTTGTTCTACCTTTTGATAAACTAATTGGATTTACCCTTGTCAGAAAAGCTTTTAGGAGAATTGGAAGGGCCCATTCAGTTGACACCAAACAATTAGGTAATGAAAGTATTGCATCTGTATTTTGAATATTTCACTGTCATTTATGCAGTACTTCTTTACAATATACATATGGGATTGTAATTGCTGATTTTATAAAATACTGTTGTCATAATGGATCATTTGTCATAAATTGATGCTTTGTAACTTTGTAATTTATTGGAGCCAGCCTGTGGTCTGGGACAATTTACAGCGTTCTGTGCCTGTTTCTATTTGTATTAACAACAATAATGCATTTTTATGTGCTGCCCATTGCAATCAGTAAGCTCCATAACACACATCAATGCATCAAAAACCAGACAGGACATGTCAGTACATCAACCAGATGTAAAATAAATGAATAGACTTACACAGATCAGGCAGTACATGAGAAACACTGATTTATATAAAGGGATGCATTTTCTCTTGAAGGAGAAACGCTAGCCTTTTAAATGGCAAATTACTGCACCCGTGGAAATTAGGCTGGCAGATGATAGAGGGTTGTTTTAGAAAGATATATGGGAGAATTTCTTAGTTTTCATTGTCTGAGCTACTTATTCTACTCCTTATTCTAAGCTGAAGCTGGCAAGTCTGTCTTTATCCATGGCCTTAAGCTTTGGTTTTATTAAGGCTGTGTGTTGTTCCCTCCTCAATTCTTTGGCCACATAGCAGAAGAGCAACTAGAGTTTTTGCTTAGGTGTAATGTGTATAAAAAATATTAATGTAGTTTAAAGCCAAACTCTGTGACCGGGTACCCACCACCCTTACCATACACCAGCCCCTGACACAATTTGTGCTCATTCTGATCCAGTTCTGTTTTAAGTTCTTTTTAAGCACATTTTGCAGTTTCTTTGGCCCTTTGTTGTGAAATTATAGGTATCCCAGCCCTCTTCTCCCTTCAGCAGTGGGTGATTCCCAAATGTTGTAGAGACAGATGCCACATAAGGCACACAATGCTTCTCTATGTAGCAATATCCAGTGAACCCAGAATGGAGAATGAGGGAGTGGATCCTTAATGCCTTGGTTGCCATTCAGACCATAGGAGGACCAATGCTGGGTTGGTGAGTGGGTGGGTCTGTGGGGGGCATTGCTGAAGAGGAGGTGATTATAGCAGATGAAATTGTTTTTCATTTTCTGAAACTAATAATGCCTGGTTGATCCTTTAACACCTCGTGAATCACTGACCCAGAAAGAGTATGCAGCTCAGGTGTTCAGCTACTTGTACTAGTTAGCTCCATACGTGTTTAAGGTATGTGACTGAAATGATAAAACCAAAAGATCAGCTTTACTACAAGGCAATTAGAATTCTTTGAAATGTGTTCAGCAATTGCAGCTTTCATAATCCATCAGTGTATGTCCACTTTAAAGCTAGCCAGTCAACTAACATTGTCAGGTGTTCAGCAATGTAGATCTACCTAGTGATTTCAGATCCGGGCTTCAATGGCTGATTGTCCTTTGCACTATAATGAGAGGAAGAGTATATAATCAACTCTATGTAAGCTCTGACATGAATGGACAAAGTGGTAAAATCTATTCCCTTTGTTTCCCCATGTTTCTGTGCTCATACTCTGACAAACCTTGTGTTCAGGCTCCAAAAGAGAAATCTATAATAAATTTCTACCATAAAGGACCTAGCTGACACAATCCTTTAATATTTTTATTTGTTTTGTATTGTTTTGGTATGGGACCTGGTATTTAATTTTGATCTCTGTCCAACTGTAACCCTCTGATACGATCTGTATAACTTTTAGTTTATTTTACTTAAAGTCAAAGGTTTATGCATCAAAAGAGCATTTTAGCTCTTATTTTTCAAGTTATGGTAAAGGCTTCAATGTTTCTATTTGTTGTTATGCTTTTGGCACTGGAAACCTGCTCTGACAAGCCACGCAGGAAAACAAGTACTTCGGCATATGTACCAGGCCCAAAGGCAAAGTTCTCATTAGTTGACCCCCAACCAATTTTTCTAGTGAAAAGCGAGCATTTATATTTGTGATCTAGTGGCAAAAGTGAATTTTAAAATACAAATAGAACTTCAGGCAAACAGCTAAATCTGGAGACAATTTTTTTTCACTTTTTTTTTTTTTCAGGAAAAAGATTTCCATAAAAAACCCTGAATATATTATGGTTTGTCCCTATAATTGCTACTTTTGCTGAATATCCCGATCTGCATGTATGGGTGAAAATATAATTTACAGGTATTAATCCCATACAGTTACCGTAATGTATCTGCCAAATATTTCAATCAAGGGGTAACACATAACAAGCATTTTGGATGTGAACCTGGAGGTGAAGCTTATGCCTCCAAACTGATCAAAATCCATCTCTGTACACAGTAGAAGGAATTATCTAATGTGTAGCACAAATTCGGCACAATATTCAGAAAGTATAAATGGTTTACTGTTTGATCACATGTGTATCAGAATGGGCCGTGCCAGTATTTAAATACTTCTATTTGAAACATCTTTCATAATCTCTCCTGACAGTGTCATTGTCGTAAAAGGTATCGGAATGCAAATAGTGATTCATTGTTTTGCTCTTTCTGTAGGAGTGACAATCTGGTTTGATTACTACTGAAAACTGCTTAGCTCGCCTGTTCAGACTGTACATGTGCTTCTCCTGAGACTATCCCAACATCGACTATTTGCAGTATCATGCCGAGCAAGATGGGTTCTAAAATGGATTTATCAAAAGACTTTATCAAAATGAAGGCACATTACAATGGGTGAGTTGTACAAATCCTCTTTATGTTTCTTTTAACTGATAAATTCACAGCTACAGGTAACCACAGTGAATTTTTCACAAGGAGTGAAAGCCAATCCTTTCCTTTTTCCATAGTCAACAGAAGAAGTTGGGGGAATCCTCCCTGTTGTAGTGTCAATTTTTTTTTTTAGGGTGATGCCTTATTCTTGTTGTCTTTTTGTGACAGAAAGTAAAGGCTAAAATGTAAGCAAAGCCAAAACTTATTTTGGTGCTGGACTGAATGAATATTGAAGGGGTAGAAAAAAACAAAAAAAAACAAATGAGTGGTCCAAACCTTTCCTTTTTTGTCTTTCTTCTATGTTTTTAAAATTGTTTTAAAAAAAGATAAATTGTTTAGCTTTAAATACACTTAAGAGTATTCTTTTTAAAACAGAGAATCTGACGTTCCTTAGTGTGAATCAATTACTGCCATTGAAACACATGGAACAGATGTCAGATTCCCTGTTTTATGAATAGGTAACGTAATCTATGTTGAACAATAATGGTTGTTTTGCACGAGTACAATGCATAAGTTAAGGGGGGCGGTATGGAGATTGGTACACATTGCAGTGTTCAACACAGAAATTTTTTATAACCTGGGTGGGAAGAAATTGTTTACAGGTGGCAGCCCCCCATTTTTATGACCCAACTCTTTTTAGTAATTACCTAAAAACAGCCGGTGGTTACTGAAAATTTCTGGGTGGTACGCCCAGCTAAAAGGGGTTGGGGAGAAAACTGCACTGGACGTATAGACACTTGGGCATTTAAATAACTGTCCTGTCAACTTGGATGTACAAAGTGTTCTGTCATAAAGGCCCATACAGACGTTCAGTACCCTTACCCAAAACAACTGTAGGGCTTACACATGTTAAATTTTGTCAGAAATCGTTCCCAACAACAGAAGACTGAAAGATGAAGGAACAAGTGCTCTACATACTGTGCCGTTCTGTTCTATATTGATGGGAGGGGGGAGAACATGCAAGCGGCACCCACTGTGCTTTTCTCCCTTTACTTTCATTCTGTTCATTCATCTTCCGTCGTTTGTGGATCCACCAGGTTGGATCCATGATTGACGTCGGACGGCCTCTGTATACATGTCAGATTCTGGACCGAGATGAGCCCTGAGGCTCGTATCGGAGGACGATCATCTGACGTGTGTACGTAGCCTTAGAGATCATTTTGGCAGTAGTAACAAATGAGTGGTGTATTGAAGGCGTCTTGGTAACCTGTTTGTTCTGTAGAAAGGAAAGTGTGAAGGATGATTTGGAGGTACCCCACTGCATCATTCCCCATTAGAAAGCAGTATGACTGAAACTGGATATTGTTTTTAGTTGGGAATTCAAGAATAAACTAACCTTTGCACAGGTTTCAGACTTATATACTGATATTTATTTTTATTTTTTTTTTAATTAGAGAGCAAAGCTGATTTGGTGGTTTGCTGTGTATATATCAGTGGGGTACTCAAGACTTAATTATGATGAGGAAATAGAGTTTAATCTAGATGACATTACATTATATTTAGAAGTATTAGTACAACTATTGACATTTTTTATCTCTTTTCTTTGTGCCTGTTCAATCTACAGATCCTTTACATTTTTGTTTATTTGGTTTCCATCTTGTAACGCTAATACTTTATGTAATAACACATGATCTTTATTTGGCAGGAATTCTAATCTAATTTAAAGGCATATGTTGTTGGCTAATCGTTTTGTAAAGAAACATATCAGGATAGACTTATTGGCTATTGTTGACTTGGATGTCAAACACTTACTGACTTGGATGCTTTTTCATGGAGACAGGGGTGACCCAAATAGCTTCAGAAGGCAGAATCGCATCTCCCTGGGATAGAAACAAGAGACCACTATTCGCCAAAGTTTTTTTTTTTTTTTTTTTTTTTTTTCCTTACTATAACAGGATCTAATGAGTTCTGGGGTTTTGTGGGTTCCCCCATGTAAATCAGTCTGTGTGTGTTATACAGAGATGTGTATACCTGTCATAAGAGAAAAAAACAGGGAGATAAGTTTTTACCTACTTCTAAAAATGCTAGTTGATTGGCTTTTAAAGCTGAATTTCAAGCAAACTGCTAAATACATGTATTAGAATCATATATAAGAGCTGTTCCTGCCAAAAGACTTGTATTTCTACATTCTTGAGCATTGTACAGCTTTTCCGCAAAGCCCTATCCATCATGGAAAGAAACCTGGTATTTTCTTGTCGGTTTTACTTTCACTTACAGGCCGCTACTTCCACCTGTGATTGGACAGTAAAAGGAATAGCAGCAGAACCATAAGGTCATCTCTGCTCTTTCCTCCCTTTGGCATTTTCTTTCACTGCTACCAGTTTGAGCTGTGATGTGATGTCCAGGGACTTCAAGTTGGTGATATTAGGTCAGATTTAGGAACTTAACACAGTTTGTCTTTAATAAAATATGTTTACTAAGGAATTATTAAATTACTTTTACTGACCCAATTGCTTCAATACTTTGAATCACGGACCCCAAAAGACAACATAGACAATGCAGGCCTATTCTGAATTCCAAGTAGAGGGGGAACAAAGAACTAAATTCGCAAAACTGGTTTGCTGGGTTTTTCAGAAAATGAGCTTACCCATTCAAGCCAAATTTTCCCCTTTTCCAAGTTTTCAGTTCAATTTCTAAGCTCGGTCCAATTTTAAAGAGCTATCGGATCCCATGGTATTTTATTTATTGGGGACTTCAGTGGTGAGATTTCTGCTGTTGACTTTCAGCTGTGCCGGCCTACCAGCTATAATGATTATGGAATTTTCTTTTTTTTGTCTTCTTTTTTTATTACGAAGAATGCAACAGAAAACTGAAACGTGACAGTGGAGGACAGATGTAGGCACACTGCAGAAAAGGGCTTGCCAGAGCCTTGAGAGAGATATAAAATCAGTAGCTGATTCAACGGCCCTGGTTTATTAAAGCTCCCCAAGGCTATAGAGGATACATTTTTATCAGCGAAGCTGGGTGATCCAGCAAACCTGGAATTATTCTGGTCCAGGGTTAAAAACTTTTGCTAACAAATAGCAAATAACTTTTAACAAATCCATTTGAGGTTTGCTGGCTCCCCCAGGTTTACTGATTAAGTGTATCCTCTCCAGCCTTGGAGTGCTTTAACCACCTGGGTGTTACACTGAGGTCTAGATTTCTGTTCCAAAAGCGTTACAGGTTTTCATGAATTTTT